>NC_052351.1:67997077-68044021 GCF_009727055.1 Benincasa hispida | reverse complement strand
CAAGCGCCTCTTGAAAATTTGAATAGAATCTTTCCGACTCTTTCCACAGATTAGAGCCCAACCGTTACACCACCGCTCCTTTTACGGGTTCAAGAGCAAACTCGATCCTTTCCACGATTTAGGATCAAACCGTTACAAATGTTGAAATTTTTGAAGAACACAATACAACTCTCACTAAAGTGGATTTACAAGTTTAAGCACTCAACAAATTTATCCTCACAATACAATAACACTCTCTCAAGAATAAGATTAAAAAAAAAATTGAGAACTTAGAGAGAGCAACAATGAAACTTTTGAGTTTTGGAGGATTATGAAATGTAAAATTTGTTGGTTTAAAATTTGGAGAGGAAGATGGTTTATATAGAGATAGAAAAATTTTTAGAAACCACAATTAATTTGGACCATTGGATTTTGGATAAGAAAAATCAATGGTGAAAATTTTAAACTAAACTAGTCGTTAGATACAAACAAAATATAATATTAAAATCATTTTCTTTTGAAATTCATTTTCTTTTTAAAATTAATCCAAAAAATAAAAAAAAACATACCATATATCAAAAACTAGCCGTTAGACACAAACATAAAATAATATTAAATTTATTTTCCTTTTAAATTTCTTTTAAATTTATTTTTTTTTATTTTAAATCAATCCAAATATCAAAAGTCCACCATATGTTAATCTCTTAATGATCCACCATTCAACCAATATGCTGCCACATGTTTACATGCAAATGGTCTGGTTATACCACGTCATCCACCACAATATTTTCTCTATAGATTTGTTTTAGTCTTATCATCTTCGTTTTAGCTCCGATTTGAGTGATTCAAGAGGTGGTGGAATTGTTGTTCCGAGCTCTACGCTATGGACATATTAAAACACTAAGATTTTCAGTAATTAAAAATTGAGTTTGTTATCATCAAAACATTGATTAATTAATTAATTAAAATTAATTAATTTGAGATTAAGGGCCAAAAAGCCAACACTCACACGTCTGGAGCGTTGCAACGTTGGGTTGAGCACTTGTCATAGTGTAATGCTACACTTTTCATAGTGTTACAACGTTTAGCATCAGCATTGTTCGTTATTTCCGAGTGTTGAAACGCTGGACCTTTTGTGCTACAGAGTAAAGCACAACATTGCAACACTGTGCCTTTATGGTCCAACACAGAACACATGTCTCTCTTCAACAACTCTTGCTAAAGCTTTCAGACATGGACTTACAAACTTGATTGCTTAAAAATCACTTCCACAACAACTAGCACTAAATTAAAGTAGTAGACTAAGTGTCAAATTAAACATCCAATTTTACAAACCAAAACATTCATAATGTAGTAAACACCCACCTTATCTCCGATTTTCATTTCAAATTGGAAAAAAATTTCACAATTTGGCTCTGATACCAATTGAAGTAATCAAATTTCTCGCAAAAGCGTGTGAACATCGTGCATTTGACAATCAATTTAAAATAACACAAAATACAAAGAAGAAAACAACAAGATAAGCATCAATATAAGCATGCTACTGAGATGATAAGGGAGAAAGAAGGAAGATCAATAGGAAACTTACCTTTGAAGAAAACCTCTTCTTGTTTCTTCTCTCCAAAGTTCACGAACACCGAAATTACTTGAACACTGGAAAACTCTTCAACACGGGACATCACCACTTGGAGCCTCTGCTATTCTTCGACAAGGGATGGAAAGAGTGGTCTCCTTTTGTTTTTGGAAGAAAGGTAAAGGCAGAAGATTGAGAAAGGATTTTGAGTGAGTTTCTTTCACGTTAGAATTGCAAGCCTTTCTTTCTTATTCCGTATATAAAACATAACACACACATAGAAAAAGAGGGAGGATGGGAGTTAATTTAACTCCCATCCAATGTGATGAAAATAACTCTGATGTGAGGAGTTATTAAATATACTAAATTATCATATAATAAAGTATATTATACGATTAATTAACTAACTTAATTAATCATATAATATGTACTTTAATCACATTAAAATGCATATCTCTCTTATAACCTAAATTAAATTTTAATCTATAGTAATTATATAAATCTCATTTATATAAATTATGTTTGAATCTCATTCAAATATTCATCTCTCATATATATATGAATTTAATTATAAACCATATTTATAAATAACTATATGCTATTATATATCAATATACATTATACTTTATATTAATCACATTAATATAGTTTGATGGAAAGTATAATCGTGCAACGGAAGCAATCAGAATCAATAAGTACTCCGATTACACTTAATTTGAATTCTAAAAGCATGCAAACAACAGTAATTACATAATAGGGTTTCAAGAAGTTATACCTTTGATGAAACTTCCAAATCCGAACTGCTCTCCACGTAAATGAGCTTCAATCAGTAGTAGACCACCAAAAGTGTCTTCTCTACTATTCTCAGCCTTGGATTTGAGTGGTGGTACTCAGATTTAGGGTGAATGGTGAAGGGAATAAGATGGTCTTTGAGAGAGGAAAAAATTCCGCAGAAAAATCTCAATTTTTTCCAAAAATTCCCTGTGATCTAAAAAAATTCAGTTCTTTTATGCATTCAATGCATGCAATATTGAAACAAAATTCCAATTGACACTTCCATTGGAAATGTATAGTGGGCTAGGTGTTTGTGTTTGGTTTAAACACTTCAAATTTTCCAAAAGTTGGAAAATCCCACTAACAATTAATTGTCATATTTAATTAATTCAAAATTAATTAAATTCTAAATTCAAATTTTCAATTTATGAAATTTGAAAAAAATGAAAAATAATTTGATTTTAATTAATTTAAACAAATTTAATTAGTTAAATAATAATATAATATAAAATATTAAATTAATCAAACACCTAATTTTACAATATTTAAATCAAATTCATGTAAATAATATTTAAATCAATATTTAAATATTATAAACTCTCAAATTTTTGTTTAATTTCTATAAATTAAACATCAATTATATCAAATAAAATTATAGAAACCCTAATTCGAAATTGAACAACTCAAATTCAAACTCTAATTTTCAATTTGAACACTTTAAATTGATACCTTAAATTCAATTTGAACATTTCAAATTAAAATTCAATTTGAACACTTCAAATTGAAATCATTTCAAATTCGCTCAATTTACTAATCAAGGATGTTCATGTTTTATGAGCTAGTAGAGGGATTTTATGGACCTACAGGTCATGAGCTCTAACAATTTCAATTTAATTGGCTAAAGCTCTTTAGACCGAATTAATCAATATTTGTTAACGTCCGAGTCACACCATTATAGCTCGATAGTTGCACTTTCCTCACTGTAGATATATTAGTATCCGCTTGATTTAACCATAATCAATAAGTCGATCATTCACAGGTTGTTCGTAATAACGACTGGGTCAATATGTTGTTTTACTCCCGAAATTACATCTTGCTCCTTAAGTTCCATTAACCCCCTAATGAAAAATTGGTTTGTGATCCAATCACTAAACCGGATCCCTCTCGGGCCAATGAGAGGGTGGGGCCCTTTGTTCAAGACCTGGATTCAGTACTTAAGAGAACAACCTTTTTCCTATCCCTAAATCGGGTAGGTGAGAATTCCATCTTGCACCCTATGTCCCCAACTATCTACTCGATCTTACCCCTGAAATGAGAGGCTTATTGAGCCAGTGATGTTGAGTCAAACCTCACCTATGAAAATCTAAGAATAATTCCAAATAAATAGGAGTTCATAGTTAGCTCAGGATTAAGATTGAGTTACCTAGGTCATCTAAGCGAAATAGTCAATATTAAACAGTAAACAACGTTATCAAATAAGGGTGCCTTATTTCTTGGTTTGATCTCATGAAAACTCATTGCATAGGACGTCTCCACTCCTCATGTCAATACATGAACGAATCAGGATCACTTTGTTTATAGCACCTTACAACAAATTGTAACAACTACAGAATGGGCCCCATCCGATAGTGTTACCAAAATAAAGGCACCCTACCTTATTCGTATACTATAGACTATTTTGGCTATCTACTTGAACTTGATCCATATTTATGTCTCTACATAAAGTTCAAGTATTCATATAATAGCAATCGATCTTAGTTTATTGGATTTAATCTTTACAAGTGCAATTTGTAAATTCAATAACAACTTTATTGAAGAAACGTTGAATAATACCTTTATTGATACTAGAAAATATTTAACTTTACAAACTGCGAGTTTTAGGACATACAACCTAACGCCTTTAATTCCCTCAAATGATTTGAACAGTTTAAATTATTTCGAAAACGATCATACCTTGGTTTATCCTTAGTGTGCTTGTAGGTCTTATAGACCTACAGATTAGAAGCTCCAATGATATGAGATTAATTACTTAAACTCTTTAATTACATTAATCAACATTCGTTAACTGTCAGTCATTCTACTAAAGACCCACAACTGCACTTTTTGAACTGTAGATATATTTTTGTGTCCGTAGATATAACCAATCAATAGTGAGTGGACCCTTCACGAATCGCTCATAACTACAATTGGGTCAAATTACCATTTTACGATTTTAGTTACATCTAACTTCTTAAGTGCCATTGATCCCTCTAATGAACAATTAGTTATAGTCCAACTATAAACTAGACCCTTCTCTAGGCAATGAGAGGGTGAAGGCCCTCATTTTTCAAGATCTGGAATCAGCCTTTAAGGAAGTAATTTTATCTACTTACCTTAGAATTGAGAATGAGTGAATTTCATCTTATGTAGCTATATTTCCAGCTCTCTACTTCGACAAATCCCCAAAATAGTAGGTATATTGAGTCAACAAATCTAGCCACTCTCACTCATACAGATCAAAGGATTGCCCTCATAGACAAGAGTTCACAACTTACTCAAGATTAAGGTCAAGTCACCTTTGGCCATTCAATTGAAATGTTAATCTCTTCAAGTAAGTGTTATAAAGAGAGACCAATCATTTTGCGGTCTGGTCTTATACAAACTTTTTGTATAGGATACTCTCACTCACATATCTCCACATGAATGATTAAGATCAAATCGTTTCTAACACTACAATAATTGTAAGAATTACAAAGTGGGTTGTTTCCCTAGTGTCACAAGGATAAGGCACTCAACCTTATCCATATACTATAGACCATTTAGATTGTTACTTAAATATGATCTACCTGTATTTCAACCATATGCATGTTTAAGTTACATAAAATAACATTGGATATTGGTTCATTGGATTGAGTCAATGCACAAATAAAATAAATTCTATTTTATTAACAACAATTTGTTTATACAAGTTTACAAACTACGAGAATGAAGAAATTTAGGAGACCAATCCCAACAAGGACAAGATTAAAGATGCGTTAAGGATGAAGATGGAGATACGTTGATCATAAACTAGGTATGCATTAATGATGAAGGTGCAACATAAGTTTAGTAAGCTTTATTTAAATGACAACACAATCAATAGGTAAAGTCGAGTTGAGAAGATGTATCAACCTTCACCCTACAACAGGATTAGTTCATGTCTTTAACTTAACAAAGCAGGTAATCACTTTTTAGTGTTTGAGCCACATTAATCTTGTTTCTAAGATGCATGCTTAAGTTAATTAAACAAAAGGTTTTCTTTATTTCTAAAACCACTACTTTTCTTTTTTAATGATTTCCATGGTCACTTACTCTCTCAAGTAGTTAGCTATTTCTACTTCAACCGATTGATCAGATGAATTCAAGAAACTATACACACATTAAACAAAATTAAGTTCTACTTATGCAAACTCATGAGAATGTTAATTTATTTCTCCTAATCCATTAAAGACTTAGATATTGTTATGGAGAAAAACAAGCACATAGATGAATAAGAGATGATAAAGCTCATGATTTATATTAAAAATGAAGTTTGGACATACTATCAATGTCTTGAGATAAATTCAAAAGAGAACATAAAAATGGATGACAGAAATTTGATCAGATAATGAAGGTGTCAAGCCACCGGTCACAGTTTCCTTTTGGCTCTCGTGTTTAGCTAACTACACTTGTGCTAGTAAATGAAAGATGGATCTCTCCGTTTCCTTCCTCTTCTTTTAACTTGAAAGCTTAAGAATTTTTCCTCAAAACTGTAGAACTTCCAAGAAAAAGGAACAAAAGTTCTAGCCCCAGATAATTGATGGAGTAGCAAAGAAGATAAAAAGAAGACAATATGTGAGACTTGGGCTATTTATAGCTTCACTTGATCATTCTTCAGTTCTTTCTCTAATGATTGTCTGACACATTCTACACTTAATTCCATACCCTGCTCTGTCACTTTCCTCGCGTCATAGTTCATTGGTTCTGACACATCTATTTTAATCAGCTCACATCTTGCGCTTTGATTGGACATATCACCACTCATGCGTTTGTCACCTTTTTGCAGTATATTTCATTTCAACACATGACTATGTTTTCATCGCATGGTTGTGTTTGTTCGGCTACTTATGCATTCACATGTTCCAGTATAAGCTTTCGCATGAAGTTCTTATTCTTTTGTATTCCAATTCCTGTGTTTATAAAGGTTAGAATTGTAATGTTTCAGGTTGATTAGTTTTGCATGTGCCAAATGCAAGGATGGTTTTTTTTTGCATGATTTTCTTTTCAAGTTAATATGTTTTCCATTGAATTTTCATAATTATTCTAATTAATAAGCAACAATAACTTGTGTGTCTACAAGTTGTCAATATACAAGTAAGTCATATTTAGATATCAATCACATGCAATAATATCATGCTCATAAAACTTCTTTAATTCCATATTATCTCATGCTTTTCAAGATTTGTTAGGACAAATCATTCACAAGCATGTCATCTATGTCGCGTGGCTCAAAGGGTGTTCCAGTAGTAAGACTACTTACTCCAATATGAAGCCAAAATAATAATTATGCAATAAAAAATAACCTTATCTATCTAACTTCACAAATTTAAACCCAATCTTAGGCCATGAACCAAAATTAAGTTAAACCTTTAGGCCTAACTTCATGCTCGATTTATCCAAATGATTCTAAATGAATTTACCTAATTATTGATCCAAAAATCACCACAAAGTCTCTAATTTAGCACGTACTGTCACACCCTCTCCCGAGCTTACTCTCAAGCCTGAAAGAAGGCAAGAAGATGGTAGATACCACCCTTTTGAGATGCCTACTGTCCATCTGTACTGAACTAGCTTTAACTCAACTTAGTCGAAAATAAAATTATCTTTTAGTTTTAATTTAACATAAATTAAAGTTCATACAGTTTCAAAGGTTCTACAAATTGTTTGCCCAACCCATTTTAGCAACTACTATATGAAACATTTAACTTGTGGCAGACCTCGTCTTCTCACAGTAACCTGGACTCTTCTGTTATTTGGGAAGGGGAAACATAAAAGAAAGAATGAGCTTGAAGCCCAATGAGTGGTAAACAACTTACAGGGGCTCTCTCAACCCTTAACAACAAATGGCTCAAATAACATATTATATAACAAGGTTATTACTCAAACCTCAGGCTGGAAAAGGTTTATTCCTTGTTATATCTATACACACGATAGATAGTTGAACATATATCTTTTTCTTACAATGCACACATAGATCCACCTCGTATGGGCTCAGAAACTAGGCCTGTCAATCCTTTGACCATCCCATATGAGGTTCTTCTCATAGGCACAGGAACTAGGCCCAATGACCCTCTGAACATCTCGTGAGATTCCGCCATAGGCTTAGGAACTAGGTCTTTTGACCCCTTGACCATCATGTGCTGCATATTCTTATCACCATACAAGCTACTCATACATGTATGGAATTTATGTAAATATACACAAGACCTTGAAAGAATACCACTCACCATTCATTAGTAGGCTTTTCCTCTTTTCTTCGAGTTCCCTAGTTCCCTCTGGTTTCTGACTAGATCTCAAGCCTATATTCCAACAATAAGTTTAGAATCTCATGTTTAGGTCGAGAATAATCTTAGAATACCTTTTTGGCCCTAAACTTAACTTACCTCCAACTGACATCAAACTAGGCCTCTAAACACTCCTGGACAGCAGTGGGTGCAGGATAGGGCTATGGCAGTTGGGCACATGGCAGCTCTCCTGGACACCTAAACTTCTTTGCTCAATGCATGGACATCAAGTTAGGCGCATGGTTCAGTATGCTCAATGCATAGGCCTCTCCCCGAAAATTCTAATTCTCTCCAACTCTTTCCTTTTGAGTCTTTTTGGAGGAAACTTTGAGTTGTGAGGTGAAATGAGACCTCCTCGGGGTATTTATATGCCTTTAAAATTGCACTTGTCATCTTCTACATGCTTGATAATAGACAAAAATGTACGTTATCATAGTGTTAAGTTCTTAAACAATGCTGACTTGCATTGATAAAATATATTAGATTACGTCCAAAAAGCATTAGATTCATAACATTGCGGTCGAATGCGTTTATCGCATAGAAACAGTTGATTTTTGTATTTTTATGCATAATATATGTTGACGCAAGGCGAAAAGAGTGATCATAAGAAATCAGCGGACAACCGCAGCATTACCGTAAGGCTTTGTGGTGATTGTGTTCGCAAGCATCTGCTCAAGAAGGATTGTCGCAAAGAGTCAGCGCAACTTGGTCGGCGCATCTGGGTGAAAGACATAATGAATCACAATGGGACAGAAAGCTGATGACAGTCGAATCTGAATTAAGTTGACAACCGCTAACAATAACAAGTACATTCAGCTTTTCGGTGATAAATATTCGGCGCATCAGTCAGGGAATTAAAGCCATCCCATCTGTACAATCATAAGAGAGAAGTCGTCTTTCACCCTAGAAGCTCTATAAATACTGAAGGCATCCTTCAGAAAAGGGGTTCACGAGTTCATCATCTCACGAGTTCAGAAGTTATGTTCATAGTTTAGCCTTGCTCTTATATTTTCTTTTATCTTAAGGCGGACGCGAGAGAAAGAGGTTGTGTCGACAGATCATTCTGGTAAGATTGGGAGAGTGCCGAAAGCTTCAAGATCAGAGAGAGGGCCAACTCCTGCGGAAGTAGGAATATCTTTTGAACTGAATAGAGATTGCTAGTGTAAAAGCCTTGGGCAACAAGGGATTGCTACCAGGCTCTCTACCTTTATCTTCCATTGTTTTTTTGTATTCAAACTCATTTATGGAAATGGAATTTACTTCTTTATATCTGTTCACTCTCTGTTATTTACGCATAGGTAGCTAAATCTGTTGAATGGGTTGAGAAGCACTTAGCTAGCTTAACTGGGGATCTGCATGCTATGCGATTATCTTGTATTATGTATGCTTCATTCGTCCATTAGAGATACTCGGGAGGGTAGTCTAAGGCAGGATCTAGGCTTGGGAAGGTCAGGGTCAGAATCTAGGCTCGAGAGAGTCAGATTAGAATGCATAATTAAGAGATAGGAGCTTAGGAATAAGCATTGTTTGCTATTAATGCATCGCATGCATCCTAGAGATAGGATATGATTGTGTGCGGTTACCTTGTCTTTATGCATCTTGCATCATCGCATAGGAAAAGAGTAGAAACTTAGGAATAAGCTCTATGAACACTTTTACACTAAACACATGCGTCCTAGACTTAGGAGCATCACATTTGCATTAGAAAATGACTTGCTTTGTATGGTTGTAGCATGATCGCATAGTCTGACGCATTCCCAAGTAACGCTAGCTAAAGACCTTCTCAACCCGTTCATCCGTATACTCAGTGTATCTATCAGACAATCAAGCTTTTCTCAAATCCGCCACATTTGTTTATTTTTCATTATCGCAATAAAAAAACCAAACAACTATTTGAGTTACCAGTTACCGTAAAGTTTTCTAAAAATTACCACCGCAACTTGTTTTCCCAAGTCCCTGAGTTCGACCCTGGACTTACCAGGAGCTCAGTGAGGTTTACACTTGGATTCCACTAAGAAAACTTGAGTACTCAATGCATTTTCATCATCGCAATTTATCCATAATTCCACATAAAAAACAACGCATCAAGTTTTTGGCGCCGTTGTCGGGGACTTTGGCAAAATAGTGTGCTAACGGTAATTTTATGATTTCTTTGCAGATTCTCAATCTCTAGCGAATTACGACCCGGAGATTGAGAGGACGTTCGGAAGGAGATTAAGAGACCGCCAACAATAACAGTCAGATAAAGAAAAGATGGTGAAGACGCCTAAAAACGGAGCACCAAACGGAAACAACGTCATGGCGAATCCAATCCTACTGGCAAACGATCGCAATAGACCTATTAGGGACTATGCATCGCCAAACCTCCATGATTTCTCTCTAGGAATCATGAGGCTTGCAGCCGATGGAAGCAGATTCGAAATGAAACCGGTGATGCTGCAGATGATCCAGACAGCAGGATAATTCGGAGGACGGCGTGGCGAGGATTCGCATGCCCACCTCCGTGGCTTTATAGAAATCTGCAATACTTTTGTGTTCCCGAACATCTCTGCCGAAGAAGTTTGACTAACTATTTTTCCATTTTTTCTTTGTGATCAGGCAAGGAAACGGGTGTATTCCCTCGAGTCGGGAGAGATCAATTCTTGGGAACAGGTCATAGAGAAATTCATGAATAAATATTTTCCACCTACTGAGAATGGTAGACGAAGGAAACTCATAACTAATTTTGAACAAGAAATGGACGAATCGCTCAGCGATGCCTAGGCGAGGTTTAAGAGGATGGTCCGGGACTGTCCACACAACTGATTGCCAGACTGCCTTCAGATGGAAATCTTTTATCATGGTTTAAATCCCGCTTCGCAGACCGCTGCCAATGCGGTAGCCGCTGTTGGTCTGCTTGACAAAGCGTATGACGAGGCTAAGAATATCTTGGATCGCATTTCTAAAAACCACGAGGATTAGAGAGAGAGTGATCAGAGACTGAAAATCAAGGATAATGACGCAAGTAATGGTGCTATTGCTTCACTATAGAATCAGATGAACGCAATGATGAACTTAATTCAGGGAATTGCGATCGGCAGCCCAACACCGCAAAATGGGCAAGTAAACGCAATTAGTCAAAACACCGCAAGGTGTGCGACTTGTGGTGATGGGCAAGCAATGGAAGAATGCCCACAGAATTCCACAGTCGTATTACTTTGTAAAAAATAATCCATTTTCGGAATACCTATAACCCCGGGTGGAGAAATCAGCCCATTTGCATGGAAGAATCAGAACAAATTTTCAATCGGTGGCACAAAAGAAGGGCCACCTGGATTCTTTCCCACGCAACAATGGTCAAACAAGCAATCAAGCCAGTAACTCGCAACCATCGCAATCATCCCCTTTGGAGAGCCTATTGAAGCAGTACATAGAGAAAAACGAAACTGTGCTCCAAAATCAGGCTACGTCCATCCGCAATTAGAATTACAGATGAGCCAGATTGCGAGTGAGATAAAAACAGACCACAGGGGGCTCTGCCGAGTTCAACAGAACTCCTAGGCAACCCGGGGGATTAGATAAAGAGCAATGTCAAGTCGTGACATTGCGAAGTGGAAAACTATGGAGGGAGAAGAAAAGAGCCTAGTTGGATTGCTCCTATTGTGGTGGAACCTGAAATTCTAGTGACACAAGAAGAAGAAGGAGAAAAAGAAGCAATGGAGCCAGAAGTTGCATCAACCTCTAAGCCAATAGAGAAGGGGACCGTGAGAGTACAGTTACCATCTTTCCCGTAGAGACTGATGAAGAAAAAGAATGAAGAGGTACAGTACCAATGCTTTCTGACTATGCTAAAGCGATTACATATTAATATTCCATTAAGTGAAGCGATTGAGAAGATGCCTGCATACAAAAAGTTTCTGAAGGAAATGGTAACCAAGAAGAGGGGCACTGGTAAGTTTGCCACGGTAGCGTTAACACAAAATTTGAAATCAATATTCCACCGAAGATGAGCGATCCTGGGAGCTTTTATATACTTTGCTTCATAGGAGGACTGTACATCGGGCAGGCATTGTGGTGACCTTGAAGCCAGCATCAATTCGATGCCTTTGTCAATCTTTAAGTAGCTGAATGTGGGGCAACTTGCGCCCACAACCATGACTCTCCAACTGGCCGATAGATCTTTAGTGCATCCAGAAGGGAAGGTGAAGGATGTGCTGATCACCATCGACAAATTTATTCTACCAGCCGACTTTATCATCTTAGATTAGGAGGATGACAAAGAAGTGCCCATCATCCTAGGGCGATCATTTTTATCAATAGGTCATGCCTAGATTGATGTGCATAAAGGGGAGATCACTTTGAGCATCAATGTACAGAAGCTCAAGTTCAACATCATCCGTGCCATGAAGTTTCCTAATGAAGAAGACCTGCATGACTCAGACGACGACTAGAATTTGATTGAAGAAAAAAAGTTTGATAAAGAGAATGAAGAAGAGGATGCAAACGCATCCATTATTGTCTGGAATTCGATCATAACAAAAACAAGAAAAGAAGAAGAGATGATCGCAAACCAAGAAGAAGAGCCAACAGAAAAAGAAGAAAGAAAAACAACGCAACTGTCCCTAGTAGAACCACCAACAATGGAATTAAAGACCATGCCGAACCATCTAAAATACGCATTTTTGGGGCAGAATGAGAAGGTGCGAGTAATTATTTTCTTCGAGCTTAACGAAGACTAGGAGAATACGTTGATAAGCATTCTGAGGAAACATGTGCGAGCAATTGGCTGGACGCTCGCCAACATTCGAGGAATTTGCCCAACATCTTTTATACACCGCATTCATCTTAAAGAGGACCACAAAGCAAGGATCGAACATCAACGCAAACTCAACCCTACGATGAAAGAGGTCGTTAAAAAGGAAATCATTAAACGGTTAGATGCAAACATTATTTATCCGATAGTAGATAGCACGTGGGTCAGCCCCATGAAGTGTGTGCCTAAAAAGGGTAGCATGACAGAAGTCCCGAACGAAAACAATGAGCTGATACCGCAAAGAACCGTCAGGGTGGCGCATTTGCATGGACTACTGCAAGCTGAATGCGGCCATAAAGAAAGATCATTTCCCCCTATCGTTCATTGATCAAATGCTAGACCGTCTAGTTGGAAATGAATTTTACTGCTTTCTAGATGGCTATGCCGGGAATAATCAAATTATGATAGTTCCAAAAGTCCAAGACAAAACCACATTCACCTACCCATATGGGACCTTTGCTTTTCGCCGTATGCCATTCGACCTCTGCAATGTGCTAAGCACGTTCCAAAGGTGCATGATGACCATCTTTTCGGACTATATTGAGGACTCTGTTGAAATATTTATGGACAACTTCTCTGTCTGTGGGCACACTTATGAAGTCTGTTTAGCCAACCTGGAGAAGATACTGAAGAGATGCGAAGAGACGAATTTGGTGCTTAACTGGGAAAAATACCATTTTATGGTAAAAGAGGGCATTGTGTTGAGGCACAAGGTTTCCCGGGATGGTTTGGAGGTGGATAAAGAAAAAATCGAAGCAATTGAAAAACTTCGACCTCCAACAAGCGTGAAGGTTGTACAAAGTTTCTTGGGGCATGCTGGATTTTATAGACGCTTTATCAAGGACTTTTTGAAAATAACACGACCACTGAGTGCGTTGTTGGAGGCTGACAGAAAATTTGATTTTGACAACAATTGCCTTAACGCATTTAGGATTTTGAAGAATGCTCTGATTACCGCACCTGTATTAATCGCACCTAATTGGACACTTCCTTTTGAATTGATGTGCGATGCAAGCGGGTATGCGATGGGAGCAGCTTTGGCACAAAAGAGAAAAACAATCTTACATCCCATTGCATATGCGAGTAAAACATTAAATCCTGCTCAGAATAATTACACCACCATAGAGAAAGAGCTACTTGTGGTATTTTTTGCGTTGAAAAAATTTAGAGCATATCTACTGGGAACAAAGGTCCTCATCCATACTGACCATTCGGCAATAAAGTACTTAATGACAAAGAAGGACGCAAAGCCGAGGTTGATCAGATGAGTTCTCCTCCTTCAAGAATTTGATATAGAAATAATTGACCGAAAGGGGACGGAGAACCAAGTTGCGAATCACTTGTCCAGATTGGAAAACCCTGAGGTTGACCGCAATGAGTCAGAGGTGAGTGTGGTGTTCCCGGATGAGCAGCTGTTCATATTTGAAGAATTGCCAATGGTACGACTGACATAGTCAACTATCTGGCTTGCGAACAATTTCCTGAAGATTACACCTACCACCAAGAGAGGAAGCTCAAACATGAATGCAGATATTATTACTTGGATGAGTCGAATCTGTACAAAAGGGGGACAGACCAGATCCTACGACTATGCATACTAAATGCTGCTCAACAATGCATATTATCGCAGTGTCATAACTCACCATATGGTGGGTACTTTGGATGACAGTGCACCAAAGCTAAGGTTTTACAGAGTGGATTCTTTTGGCCTACATTGTTTAAGGATGCAGCTGACTACATCATGAAGTGTGATTGATGCCAACGCATAGGTAACATTTCATGGAAACATGCAATGCCGATGAACATCATCTTGGAGCTTAGTTATTCGACATATGGGGTATTGACTTCATGGGACCATTCCCTCCCTCGAATGGTAAAAAATATATTTTATTAGCCGTTGACTATATATCTAAGTGGGTAAAGGCAGTGGCATGTGCCGCAAGCGATGCGACGATAGTCTCTCAATTCTTGAAGAAAAACATTTTCACTCGTTTTGGCACTCCACGTGCCATAATAAGTGATGAGGGGTCTCACTTTGTCAATCATACTGTCAAAGAGCTGCTGCGCAAATATAACATTCTCCACAAAGTGGCCACCACATACCATACGCAGATGAATGGTCAGGGCGAGGTGTCCAATTGAGAGATCAAGCTGTACTTGAGAAGGTGGTAAGGTCTTCGTGAAAAGATTGGGAAACAAAGCTTGACGATGCGTTGTGGGCATACCGGACTGCATTTAAAACACCCTTAGGTATGTCCCCGTATGCATTGGTATTTGGTAAGACATGTCATTTGCCTCTAAAGCTGGAATACAAATCAATGTGGGCGGTGAAGAAGCTAAACTTTGACTTGGAGAAAGCAGAAGAAGCACGAAAACTTCAACGGGTCGAGCTAGAAGAATGGAGGATTAACACATATGAAAACACAAAGATTTACAAGGAGTGCACAAAGCACTGGCACGACAAACACATATGCAGTAAAAATCTCCATGTGGGACAAAAGGTCTTGCTCTTCAATTCACAGCTACGGCTCTTTCCTGGAAAGTTAAAATCGTGCTGGTCTGGACCCTTCGTCATTAAAGAAATATTCCAACATGGTGCGGTAGAGCTGATTACTGAAGACGGGAGCCGTATGTTTAAAGTTAATGGGCAGTGAGTAAAGGCGTATCACGGAGAAGGTTGGAATCACCAAGTCAACTATATAGAATTGAGAAACTTTGAATAAAGAAAGAAATAAGTGGTACTTGCACTATCAGACGATCAAAATTCATCAGGGACGCAAGTTTTGGGAATCAAGGAATCTTCATTTCTTCTCTAGTACTCTTAATTTTCATTCCACTATATATCTCTCAGATTTTTATCTATTTTTACTCTAAAAAAAATGGAGATTATGATAAAAGAATTTTGTTTTGTTTAAAATTATTTGACTCTCTTTCTGTTTTTCTTGCAACGATCGAGGCGCTGTATTGCGAAAATATTACATGAAGAAGCAACTTATCTTATTCTGTCACCGCAATCCAAAGAAGATAGATCGTCGTAAAGAAGGATGCATCAATACACAATACAGGCGACAACACAAATTTGGGGGTGTATTATTCCTTAACTCTATTTCAAATTTTGCACTATTGCATCACATTTTAGTTTTAAAAGTTTATCACCGCATCCTCTTAGATTACCGCAATCATTTGACATAGATAAATTTAGTCAGTTACCGCATGCTGTCTCTTTATGAAAAACATACTTATATTCCTTTCGTATATACTAGAGTCGACTTAATTTTAAGATGGTCACCTTATGAAATATTTCTAGAAGTTAGGGGTCTGCTAGCTTTCTTTCAAACTCTCTTTACGAAGCTTTCTAAGAATATCGCATGACTTCTTTCAATCTTTTGGCAATAAGAACATTGCCGCATTTTAAATTTGGGGGTGAGGTATTTATTTTTGACCTTGCTATTTTGAAAAAAAAAATTGAGAATAACAACTCCACTGTCAACGCAATAGGGAAACCCATGTTGATAAGAGTTAAGTTGTGAGAGCACTTACCCGTAGTTGGATGTTCGCATGACACACGTGGGGGCAAGCCAAAACGAAAGTAATTTGCCAGGATCAACACATAAATATAAATGACCGCAACTTTGTTGCCAAATAGGAATGAGTTTAGTCTGAGAAAGAGCGCATTGCTCGTAGTTGGGTGTCCACATGACACACGTGGAGGCAAGCCAAAATGAAGTCAAGGCACTTGGATCAGCGCAAGGTTAGAAAAAAAAAATAATGTTAAGAAATATGCAAGGATAAAATTATTTAACACCTCGGTGGAAAAGTTTTCTTTTTGAAATAAATCATGCGATGTCCTGAAATTTAATAAAGTCCTTTTGAAGGTTAAGCTTGTGGTCCCTAGGTCTTAGAAATATTTTAAGAAGATACTTGAATAAGACTTAAGGAAATTTTGTTGTATAGAATTTGAATGAAGTATCCTTGAGAAATCTAGGAAAAGAGAATTGCGGTCGACTTGCTAAAGGAAATCTTTAGCTTATGCTTGAGGACAATCATTGTTTAAATTTGAGGGTGTGATAACGGGCAGAAATGCATGTTATCATAGTACTAAGTTTTTAAACAATGCTGACTTGCGTTGATAAAATATATTAGATTGCGTACAAAAAGCATTAAATTCATAACATTACAATCGCATGTGTTCATCGCATAGAAACAATTGATTTTTGTATTTTTATGCAGAATATACATTGACGCAAGGCGAAAAGAGCGATCATAAGAAATCAGCAGACGAGTGCAGCATTACCGCAAAGCTTTACGGTGATTGTGTTTGCAAGCATCTGCTCAAGAAGGATTGTTGCAAAGAGACGACGCAACTTGGTGGGTGCATCTGGGTGAAAGGCATAATTAATCACGATGGGACAGAAAGTTGATGACAGTTGAATCCGACTTAAGTTGATAGCCGCTAACAATAACAAGTACATTCAGCTTTTCGGTGACAAATATTCAACGCATCAGTCAGGGAATTAAAGCCATCCCATCTGTGCAATCATAAGAGAGAAATCGCCTTTCACCTCGGAAGCTCTATAAATACCGAAGGCATCCTTCAGAAAAGGGGTTCACGAGTTCATAAGTTCTGTTCATAGTTTAACCTTGCTCTTAGATTTTCTTTTATCTTAAGGCGGACACAAGAGAAGGAGGTTATGCTGACAGATCGTTCCGATAAGCTTGGGAGAGCGTCGGAAGCTTCAAGATCAGAGAGAAGATCGACTCCTGCGGAAGTAGGAATATCTTTTGAACTGAATAGAGATTGCCAGTGTAAAAGCCTTGGGCTGCAAGGGATTGCTACCAGGCTCTCTATCTTTATCTTCGATTGTTATTTTGTATTCAAACTCATTTATGGAAATGGAGTTTACTTCTCTATATCTGTTTACTCTCTGTTATTTACGCATGAGTAGCTAAATTTGTTGAATGAGTTAAGAAGCACTTAGCTAGCTTAACTGGGGATCTGCATACTATGCGATTATCTTGTATTATGTATGCTTCATTCGTCCATTAGAGATACTCGGGAGGGTAGTCTATGGCAGGATCTAGGCTTGGGAAGGTCAAGTCAGAATCTAGGTTTGGAGAGTCAGATTAGAACGCATAATCAAGAGATAGGAGCTTAAGAATAAGCACTGTTTGCTATTAACGTATCGCATGCATCCTAGAGATAGGATATGATTGTGTGCGGTTACTTTGCCTTTATGCATCTTGCATCATCGCATAGGAAAAGAGTAGAGACTTAAGAATAAGCTCTATGGACACTTTTGCATTCAACACATGCGTCCTAGACTTAGAAGCATCGCATTTGCATTGGAAAATGACTTGTTGTGCATGGTTGTAGCATGATTGCATAGTCTGACGCCTTCCCAAGGAATGCTACTAACGACCTTCTCAACCCGTTCATCCGCATACTTAGTGCATCTATCAGACAATCAAACTTTTCTCAAATTCACCGCATTTATTTGTTTCATCACCACAACAAACAAAACCGATCAGTATTTGAGTTACCAGATACTGCAAGGTTTTCTTGAAAATTTTCACCGCAACCTGTTTTCCCAAGTCCCTGAGTTTGACCCTGGACTTACCAGGAGCTCAGTGGGGTTTACGCTTGGATTCCATTGAGAAAACTTGAGTGCTCAACGTATTTTCATTATCGCAATTCATCCATAATTCCACATCATAAAACAATGCATCAATGCTCCCAACATATGACACCTCATGTGCATGGAAAACCTAAGTGTCATCACCATGCAAGGCTCAACGCAACACTTCTTGACACGTTCTACTTGCATGCAAGACTCAAGTGTTTTCACCATCCATAGGCTAACGTATAGCTCTCCTTGAGCTGGCACTTCAACACTTTGCATGCTCCTCCATGCATCCACCTCCTTCTTGGCTCGACTAAGACTTTATTTGATTGAGCCATTTACCGCACCTTGCTACCAATTCGACCTTGCTCCCCAAGTAACTCAAGTCAATGCATGGTTCACTAGGTTTGACCCATGGTTCCCTAACTACGCTACCAACTTGTCTCCCTCTCATAGCATAGCTTTCTTCTTTGGACTCATAGCATGGTTATTTGTGCAACTATGTTTTTTTCTCCTAAGATATGTGTTCAACTATGGCAATTTAGGTTTTCTTGGTGTAAATCTTTCCCTATGTGTCTAACTCTTACTCAACTTCATTCTCCCTTAGTTTTCATCTCCTTCTTATAGCATAGCTTTCTCCTTGAGCTCAAAGCATAGCCATGTGTCCACTTTTCCTCTCTTCACCTCAAGGTATGCATCCAACTATTTTCTTTTAGGGTTTCATCACTTGTGTCCTATGCTATCTAACATTTAGCTAAATTCTCACCTTGAACCTCCCTCATGTGTCCAACTATGCTTGTGCTATGTGCCTAACCTCTCTTGGTTGTGCATAGTTCAATGCATGGTTCATTCAACACTTAGCCACTCTTCCCTACGCTTTCACCTTGTCTCTTATCTCAACTCATGACTCTTTATGCTTATAGCATAGTCTCTCAGGCTCATAGCATAGCTCTTCATGCTCATAACATAGTCTCTTATGCTCATAGCATAGCTCTTCATGCTCACAACATAGTCTCTTATGCTCGTAGCATAGCTCCTCATGCTCACAACATAGTCTCTTATGCTCATAGCATAGCTCCCCATGCTCATAGCATAGTTTCTTCTTTCTCATAGCGTAATTTCCAAAATTTCCCTTCGGATGCACATACCATGCGCCCAACATGGTAGGGTTTTATTTAACCATGCTATGAGTTGTATTTTCTTAACTATGTCATGACTTCACTTACTATGCTATGACTTTATTAACTATGCTATCAACTATGCTATGATGTTTCACCTATTTACTTCATCAACTATGAGTTGAATACTGAGCCAAAAATTCTCCATTCTTTCCTATGCTATGAATCCAACTTTTATTCTCATAGCATAGTTTGGACACTTAGCCAAATCTTTTACTCAAATCTACTATGCCTCCAATACTTAGAAATTTTCCTATGTACTTTTACTTCCTCCAAGGCATAGTTAGGTACTTAGTCAAAATTTTTCCTTCCAAGGCTTCAAGTCTGAATTCATCTCTCAACCTATGGAATCCTGTGAGGGCCATATTGTTACACGTACCTAACCTAATGACACAAATTTTAAGAACTAGAACCAACATGACAACTTTAACAACAATCCAAAATGTTAAACAACCATAGAGACTCACTTAAATTTTTCAGCAACTGAAATTAATCCACAAAAGGGTCATCAAGGCTTAAAACTTACTAAAATTTTGCCAAAATCAACCTTCAACACCTACTGGACAACGACTTCTACCACTTCCAAACTTCGATTACATCCCCAAAAAACTAAATTAAACCAATTATTAGGCCAAATATTCAATGGATAAATAAGATCTTCAAGAAAATCCACAAAAACCACCCAAAACAACCAAATCCTTACCTAAAACCAAGGTTCCAATGAAACCATGACGCAGGTGTCAGAATAGAAACGACGACAACAATCGACGAATGGACAATGGCGTACACAATTGACCAATGACTGGAGAAGAGCTTGGCGTGAGAGGGTTATGCACACATCTGGCGATGAGACCCTAACAATGACAATGAGATTGACATGCAGAAAGCAGCTAGGTAGCTGTGTAGAGCTTCACCGGCGATTGGGCTTGATGAAGTTTAGTCGGCAAGTGATAGCTGGTAGAAATACAAGTTATTACAGCATTTTATTTAGAATTATGAGGGTTGACAAGCAGAATATACGGTGATAATACTAAGAATTCATGTAAAATATGAGCTTGCGTCGATCAACATTAAAAATCTCGGCTAACCCAATATTATTCGTTATTCTACGTCAAAATATCTATTTTTGTAGCTATCACAGGAATCGATCGCATGCAGTGAATCCCAGACCATCGCAAGAGTGATCGCATACGTTCATCGCATGGATGTTGCGGTTATTACTCGCATGCGTTCATCACATGGAGGTTGCGGCTATAGAGTAATAACCATGATAGAAGGGTGATTGCAAGGTTGGTGGAATGCGATGGTACTTCGGAAACCAAGCATGAACGCATACCTTGGGAGTATAAAAAAGATGATTTTGACATTTCACCTACCGCGCCGTTAGTGGTAGAGATTCAGAGCAGAACCATCACGCCGTTAGTGGCATAGACTCAGAGTGGGACCATCGATGCTGTCGACGATTGAGCTCTATAAATAGAGCCTTAGAGCCCAAATTCAAGGCATCCGAGCTTCTGCCTGAAGGTAGATCTTTGTGATCACAGATGAGAGCATGAGAAGACATTCATTGAGAGTTCTTCATTCCTTCAATCCATTCCGAGTGACGATTAAAGCTTTACCGAAGATAGATCTTGAGAGAGACTACTCCACTGCCCATCCATGGCACCACCGGCAGCCTTGACACACATCTGATGAAAGGAAGAGATTGTCTACGTCTAGCCCTCCACCTCTCTTCTTATCTCTGTATTGTATTACATTTTGGCTTAAGACATTAATACATTTTGTAATCAATGCATCTCTTTATTTTCTTCGACACCATCTTCATTATCTTCTTCTTTATACTTTCATTGCATCGAACTAAGTAAGATTACAAGTGCTATCGCATACTCAATCATGCGGCATAGACATATGAAGCATGTAGCAAACCACCGAGAGGTGTACATTGCGCGAGTCTAGTGAGTTAATCCTCTTTGCTTAGTATGAGGCTCTAGCAACGCTTGTCTATGAGCAGTCGCAATGCTTGTCTATGAGCTAATCAGCGGCGACTAACTGCCCGAGAGGGTAAGTAGTGAAACTCACTAAGCAAAGTAAGCAGTGTTCCTAGAGATAGGAATAATCTTATATTCAACACAATCATGCCTTATAGAGATATAAGCATGTGGCTGACCACCGAGAGATGTGCGACGCGTAAGTGTGGCGAGCTGGGTCTACTCTTGCGATCAAGCTTAATGATGCGATGAAGTTATGCCCTCCACCATTTTATCTATTTTTTCATGCATTTTATTAAGCATTAATAATTGTCGTGTCTCTACCAACTCTCATAGTTATACTTCCATTGCTTAATTTGTTTAGTTAGGAGTAGGAGTAGCACATAGTCTTTTAACTTCATCATTATTTTATTCATCGCCACAAACACATTACTTCGCAACATTTAGTTATAAGTCCCTGAGTTCGACCTCGGATCACCTCGAGAAACTTGCGATCTAGTTATACTTGACGAGAGAGCAAGAAAGCTTATAGCAGGAACGCATGGTCATCGCATATATTCTTAATGCATATTGCATATTTCTTAGTCCAATGCATGACCATCAATGCATGAAGATCAACGCATATCATAAGATGCACACATATTTACTCTCCATTTCCCCCCATCAGCAAGTTGTTGGTATTGGAAAATAGTGGCTTGTCGACATGATTTTGATTAACAAAGAAAGAGAGGCTACCTTGGGCTGAAAATGAAAGGAAATGAGGAAGAAGAAGACTCCTAAAACTACATGCGACTTGGCTAAAAAAATTGGCTTAGATGACTCCTTTCCCTATATATGTATGTATGTATGTATGTATATATATATATATACACATACATATACACACACATATATATGTATAATGACTCCAAATTAACCTTAACTTTTACTTTCTTAATAATATATTTTTTCCTTTTCCTTTCCTTTTCCCCCCTTAAATCCTCAAACTTCCATAAATTAAATTCCAAAACCCAAATATTTTATCTTATTAGTTTAAATTGAATTAACTTATCAAAATAATTCATTTTAGCCCTAAAATTAAAAATACTACTCCAAATACTTTAATATATTTAAATTGAAATCACCTGAAAATTTGAGAATGTCACACTACGACAAGTAGGAATATATGTAGGTATTCTCGGAATATTCATCCAACTCTAAAAGGAGAATTCCTATCAAGATAGGCTCATTAAGAAAGAAACCAATATGTCATCATGCAACAAGATTTAGCAATGCCATTGGTATCAACATCCGAGAATTATTTTCTGTTCATTGTCGAACATGGAAAAAGGTAACAAAAGAGTGGAGAGAACTTGTTAAAGGCCAATTGATGGTAAGATGCTCATTTGATATTTTACAATTTAGATCATGTGCATGTGTATTATAAATTTTTTTTTTATTCAGAACCATTTTCAGTTTGACTTGTCCAATCAATTTGTCAATGATTTCATCAATCAACAGATGCAAAATTTGTTTAAAAAGTATAGGTCGGAACTACACAAACATGATAAATATATATATATATATATAATATATATATATATATGCAAGTTCTGAAGAGGAACGAGCACACCTACCCGATCGATTTAAAATATCATAAAAGATTGGAACTTTTTATGGACAAAGTTTGAATCCAGTGAATGGAAAGTAAGAATTTTTTATTTCTTTCATTTTACAAGAATTTTTTATTTCTTTCATTTTACATACATTTGCATTACTCCTTCCACATTAATTTTTTGTTTTATCAGAAAGTGGTGGAGACTAATCAAAAGAATCGGTCGGCTCTAAAATTCATTTGTAAAGTTGGTTCCAAGACCTTCATACACATACGAGAATTCACGATAGAAATAAAAATCTTTATTATTTGATTTTTAAAATAGTATTATTAATAATTCTTATGTGATTTATTTTACAAAAAGGATCCAACGGTCAAGCATCGATCTAGTAGAGTTATTTAAGCCTACGCACTCTAAGAGTGATAACTCATTTGCTAATTAGATTGTTAATGATGCATACATATTTTTATTCCTTTAATGTAACTTTATCTATGTAATGTTGTCATATAAATATTTGTTTGAATTATTGCTGTAGAATTGAATGGTAAAGCTGAAAGAGGCCTCCACCGAGGAAGCGTCTGAACCAATATTGGGAGAAGAGATATGTGAGTAGGTGTTGGGTATACGAGCGGGTTGGGGGCCAAAACCTAAAAAATAAAGAAAAGAAAACTCATGGAGCAACATTGAAATACAATCCTTGAAGGCTATAATGGACGAAATAGAAAAAGGAAGACAAACTGAGATAGATAATTTGAAAACCATGGTCTTTCAACTCATGAAATCACAAAGGGATAAATCGAAATAAATATGAACTCTTCAACTTTGGTCGTAAACTAATTAGAAAAACGTATATGTTGTTATCATACAGTTATGGTAATAACATAAGTGTATTGTGGTAAATGCATTTTGAATTTTGAATTTTCTAAAGTACATTTTATTTTGAGTGCATTTTGAATTTTCTTAGGTTCAGCTTTGAGTTTTATTTTGAGTTTAAAACTGGGATAGTGGTAAATGCATATTCATGTTTAAGTTTGAGTTGAATTTAAATTTTATATTGAGTTTGAGATTGGTATATGGTTAGATGCATTGAGTTTGAGACTAAAGTGTGTGTGTTGAGATTGCCTAAATTACATTTTAAATTTTCTTAGGTTTAGCATTAAGTTTTTGAGATTAAAGTTGGTAAAGGTAAATGCATTAATATGTTTAAGTTTTAGTTGAATTTAAGTTTTATATTGAGTTTGAGCTTGGTATATGGATAAACGCATTGAGTTGGAGATTAAGTTGGAAGTTGGAATATGGTATCATGATACTAAATTTAAGTTTATGTTTTATATTGAGTTTGAGATTAGCATATAATTAAATACATAGTTATGTTTAAGTTGTATATAATTGTTGCTATTAGTATATAGGTAAATGCATAGCTATGTTTAAGTTAAAATTTATATCATAGTTTATATAAAGTTAATTAGTTGGTAGCATTAAAACTATTTAAATTTGTATTTTGTAGGTAGTTCGAAGGACTAGCTTCAACATGTATTTGTAGACAAAGATAATATGTAATGTCATTTTGGTTTAATGTTTTGTGTATATTATGTAATGTTCAAGATAAAGATAATATGTAATATCAAAGATATTTTACAATGTTATGTTGGTGTTGATATCTTAATTATGTAATATTGAAGATAATATGTAATGTTATTTCATGGTAAATGTTACGGAAGAAAATTAATTAAATGTTGAAGGTTTTAGTTTATTTGACTACATTTGTTATATTTAAATAGGTTTGATATTTAACAAATTGTAAAAAAAATTAATTTGGAAAAAAAGACCTCTCTCGCCACTAAATTTAAAGGCATTAGGAAAAACAACATTATGATAAAATACTTTTTACACTTTTCCCAACGCCATGCCCATACGTTGTCAAGAAACGTAACCTTTTCCAATGTCCATATTGTAGGGTTGAAAGCCCTAACACAACGGAAGATTACAGGACCATTACTCATTATTAATTTAGGAATTCTGAAATATCAGTACACTGAAAAAAAAAAAAAAAAACTAGAAACATTACAGAGACTAATAAATAAACAATCAAAATTAATCCTAGGTTAAACATGCTTTAAAAATTACAGAGAAATGGAAAAGAAATCTTACATTTGTAGAACCAAATGAATATCTAGTTCTCCAATTGGGATTTCACGAAGACCACCAAAAAGGTTACCTCCTTATCCTCTAGGAATTCTTGAGCTTTGATTTGTGGGAACCAAAAAATTTGATTAGGAAAAGGATGGAGAAATTTTTCTAGAGAAAATTGATCACAAAACAATTATGTATCCTCAAATCAATCACACACTACCTACAAAACGTTGTTTTGCATGTTTTGATAAAAGGGGAGAGAGAGAGAAATGTGAGAGTCATCCCACATTTCTGAGTTAACTTTTAATTTAAATTAAATAAATTAGTTTATTAATTAATTAAATTAATATAAAATTAATTATTTCTTTTAAATCATATTTAAATGAAACATCTATCACATAACCTATAGTTCTAATTTAATTAATTAATTAACTCAAATTAAATTAAATTAAATAATTATTTATTTCTAATTAAATAATTACCAAATTAAATATCAAATATTTAATGTAACCTACAAATGAATCATATTTAATTGTATTTTTCTCATAACCTATAGTTTTAATGTGCATCAAATATGCATTAATTTTTAACCTATAGTTTTGATATGAATCTAATTCATAGTAATACTTGAACTCTTTCAAATATTTAATTCTCCAATAAATTAATTTTGAATCATATCCAAAATTAAATTTATATTATAAAGTTTAATTAAAATATAAACTTTATATTATAATCTATCATTATACATTATATTATATTCATAAATGAATTTGAATATTTCAAACTCTATTCAAGTCATAGTTACCTCAATTCCCTTTACGAGCTACAAAAGGGACCCCATGGACCTACAGATCAGAAGCTCCAAACTCATTAATCACATTAATCAATATTCGTTAACTGTGGGTACACTCCACTAAAGACCCATAGTTGCACTTTTCTCACTACAGATATGTTTACGTATACACAGATATAGACAATAACAACAAGTTAGTCCTTCACGAGTATTCGTAACACTAGTTGGGTCAAATTACTGTTTTACCCCTGGATTATCACTATATCCTTAATTATTAGTGCTCCAATAATGAACAATCTGTTTATGGTCCAACCATTAAACAGAAACTCTTCTCGGACCAATGAGAGGGTGGGGCCCTTTGTTCAAGTCCTGGAGACACCACTTAAGGGAACACTCATCTACTAACCCTAAAGTTAAGAAGGAGTGAAATCCATCTTGTATCATTATGTTCCCAACTCTCCACTTAGACTTATTACCAAAATGGTAGGCTTATCGAGTCGACAAACTGGCCACTCTCACCCATACAAATCAAAGAACAATCCCTCATGAATAGGATTTCATAATACATTCAAGAATAAGACTAAGTTGCCTAACTTATCCTATTGAATAGAAACCTAACTAGTCAAAGGTATTACATTTAATGGTTACTATTTTGCGATCTGGTCTTATGCAAACTCATTGCATAGGATACTCCCACTCGCATGTCACCTACATGAATGCGTTAGATCATTGTGTTTGTATCAAATATAAAGTGGGTCGTATCCATAGTGTCATTAGGATAAGGTACCCTGTTTTATCCCTATACTATAGACCTTTTAGGTTGTATTTAAACTTTGCTCCTTGTATGACTCCACATACAATTCAAAACTCATAAGATAGCCTAGGAGTTAGTTTATTGGATACAGGATTATTAAGACAAAACGAATACAATATAATCAATAACACTTATTAAAATAATATCGATAACTCTTTATTGATGACAGTCAATTATTTATTATCTACGAGTTATAGGGCATAAAACCCAACATATATATGTTGGTGTCGGGACATGTAGCTTCTCCCGACGAAAACTTAAGGATTTTAGCATTGAGAGGAATACCATCCACACAATTCTGATTTCTTATAATGTCCATAATCTGGCACCGGGACAAGTCACTTCTCCTGACACTAAAAATCGATTTTCTAGCATTGGGAGAACGCATTTCTCCCGACGCCCATAATATGGCTTCGGGAGAAGTCACTTTTTCTGATGTCAAAAATTGGTTTTTTAGTGTCTGGAGAAGTGACTTCTCCCAACACTAGACTACAGGCGTCGAGAGAAACCCTCTCCACTTTTTCCATCGCGAAATCTTTTATTCCTAACAAAGTAACTTTTTTGCATCGGGATAAGACTTTCCTAACAAGACTATCTCGACGTCCTTGCTGATGATAAAAAAATGTGTCAAAAAAGTCTTTCGTAATGCTTTTCTAACTTTTCCCGATGGTTTTGGCCATTGGAAAAGGAAAATTTTCTTGTATGGGAACTTATTTGGCCATACACGTTGCTTGTACGTTTATTTCTCCTCACATGTGACTCTAGCTGACTTTCCTCTCTCTAAGCCAAGTTTTTTTAGGCTCAACCTTGCCCATATATGAGGATAAGTTCATCACAATGCAATGTCGCATCTCTCTTCACCATTTTAAACTAATAGTCGTTTGGCATGCAATTTAACGTACTTTCATATTTTATCAATATGCATCTAACTCTAGAGTCATTGGTCCAAACTTGCAATGGAATCCCAAACTTTCAAGGTCATGGCTCAAGTCCCCATCTGGCCCTCACTAAACTTGTCAATGACACCATCGATGATATCAATGTTTGTCTTCTTGCTTAATGTTCAACTTGGCATGCTTGCCCATTATCTTGGTGTGTTGGATGATGCATCACCCTCCTCAGTCACATCATGGCACTTCTCTTAGCCTTCTATCTTTGCTTGATGTGTTGACACTAGTATGTCGCTATTGCACTGTCTGTACTAGTGGTGTCACAATCTACTTCATTCAAATATGACTATGATACTCTCCCCCACTTAAATTATCATTGTTCTCGATGACAAACTTAGAGATGCATGACTGCTCATAATGCTTTTGAATGTTTGATCAATGTTTGATTAGTTTTATGATTTGAATCTTACTTGAGAGAGTAAGCTTTAGATTAGATTATGCATGCTAGACTATCGTTTGAAAACACTAGCGTAGTCAGATAACGATAGAGATTGTCGATGAAGAGTCTTAATGCTTTACTTAATTATCTAGATTAAGGAATTACTAATTAGTAATTAAGTTAAATAAAAGATTGGTCTTAAGAAACAATCCGGATAAAAGACTTCTAAATCTAGCTATTGTATTAATTGGTTCAAGAGTTAAAACAATTGTGATTAAAAAATGCCTTTGATGAAATCTATTCTCTAAAACATCTATTTGTTTATCATCTCATATTCTATCACTTTTATTGATTTCTTAGGCTAACTTAGTTTAATTTACATCACGAGTCGGTTCGTAAAAAAATTTGGAACGATCTGTGAATAACTAAAAGATTATCAATCAAATTCCCTAAGGACAATACTCGGCCAAGGTCATTTTAACTATATCATAACTCAACGTGTGTGCTTGCTTATTATCATCACCTTGCAATTAAGAGGGAATCTGGGGAAGATCATCGAAGGATCTCGGGAAATCATGGGAGATTACTGGAAATTGTCGGAAGAGTTCTATGGACAAAGTTGTTATAATCCATACAACAATTAAAAAATAACTCAATAAATTCATTATTTATTTCTTTAATTTTATTTTTTATTATACTTATAGATGAAAACCCCCAAATATATAGTAAGGCTAAAGTCATTTGTAGTCGCTAACTCTTGTATGCAATATGAAAAATGAAACATGAAATAGATAGTAAGGATATATAAACTCTAAAACATTTAGTCGCTAAGTCTTTCCGCCATAACCTTATTAAAACAGCAAAGCAGAAGGTAGAAAAATGTACCCAAAACAAAACTTTTGAAAAATCCATGTCCATTAAATAAAATGAGAACATCGATTTCTAGAGTGAAAGGACGAACTTGTCTAAGAATCAAAGGGTTTGTGCTTTAGGACTCGCACCCTATTCTTCTCTCTATCAAAAGATAACAAAAACAAGTTTTTGGCTAGAGATTTTACTACGAACTGTCCTATTTTCCAACCCGTTGAAATGTATTGTGGATTACCTTCCAACTGATAAATCTCCCTACCAGAAGCTTTCCAATCAAGCAACTGCTAGTATATTTTTTTCATGCTCTAGACCGCGACCTGATCTATATCCACTGAGGTTTCATCCTCAATTGATGTAAGACTCCATTTTCCATGCTTCTAAAAGACTCTCTTGATCAAAGAAGTAGCCCATTTCAAACCAAAGTCCACTAGGCATAAACTACACACCAAGAGACAAGGGAGATTATGATATGAGAAATCTGTGACTGCCCTTCTAAAAGACTCTCCAACTTGCCAGTTATCAAGAAGAGATCAATAAGAATAGTCCATGTTATTAGCTTTTCTATTTCACAATTAGATTAAAAGTATAGATACGTTTCAATCAACTTTACATATAACAGGTGTATTTCAGTTAAGTAGGGGTATATAATAGAAAATGCGTATTTATAGAAGATGAATATGTTTATATTCCAATCATTTGAAATCAGTATATGTACACAGTAATATATATTACATATTATATCAGTTGATTTATCAAATATATACACATGTTAATCAAAGTTATGTCTTCTTTAAAAACCAACTACAACCAATAGATGAAAAACCCCAAATATATAGTATGATCAATCTCATTTGCTTCCACAAAGCGGGTGTTTGGACAACATTGATTGAGTTGAGTTGGTAAATTACCAACTCAATGTTTGCCCCACCAACTTTAAATGTTGGTGGAGTTGAGTTGGTTTTTTTTACCAACTCACCCTAACTCTCATTTCAACTCATACCAACTCTCTCTCTCTCCCTCTAATGATTTCAGTGGCTCCACATATCGGCCACCGTCGGCAACTATTACTACTACAATCTGACGACCACCTTCGTCAGCCAACTCCCACGATCAACTCCAGGATCCGACAACAACCTCTGACGACAACTCTGGTGACCAACTCCGGCAACCACCTTTGCACAAACAACTCTGGCAACATACTCTGACGACTACCTTCATTCGACCAAATCTGATGACCAACTTCGGACTTCAACAACCACCTTTGACGACAACTCCAAAAAAGACCATCTTCGATGATGAACTCCATGAACACCACCTTTGTCAACCAACACTAACGTTAACCTCAAATGACCAACTCCAACGAAGTCTACCTCTCACGAAACCCTTAATGACACCTTATTTAGTCTTGATTTTTTGATCTAATTCATTCCAAACCTTTGAAGGTATGTAGTAGTATGTTTGATTTTAATTTTATTTGTATTTAGCTTTATTCAAATCTAACTATAGTTTGTTATCCTACTTGTAGGGTCCAAACTAATTAAACAATTCCTACAATAATTAGTTTGAGGTCCATTAGTTTTAAGTTCGGAGTCTACCTTTTTTAGTTCAAATTTTGTTTAATTATTGAAAAAATTGTGATGTATCGAATGTTATTTATTCTTATGTATTTCTTTTACACGTACATAGACATTTTTGTGGATATTATTATTTCATTTATAAGTAGTAAATTAGACTTAACCATAAAAATTAACCATAAAAAAGGTTTGCAAAAAAAAAAAAAAACATCATTTAATTGTGTTAGTATAAAATATAAAGAATCAAATATGTGAACACAAAAGAAAAAAAAGAACAAAATCATTAATCATAAAATTGAAATTCATATTTCACACTGGACAAAAAACAACATATGATTTTTCTATTTTTTGTTTTAATTTGTTTTTTTATTTAACATTTATGGTTGAGTTAAAATTAACTAAAGGTTAAAATTGAGGGTTAAGAATTAGAGAAAATATTTATTTTATTGGAATATAACATGTCTTTGAGGTTGTAGATGAAATTATTATGTAATTGAGTATTCAAGTTGTATGGTGAAAATATATTGCATTTTTCTAGAAGGAAAAACAAAAAAGTTGTTCAATTTTTAAGTTGCTTAAATGTTTATGATTGAAGGCTAAATAGTTGTGAAAAATTTTGATTTGTTTGGAATATGTTTGATGTTTAGGAATGAAAATAATATATGTTATGTAACTGAGTGTTAAAAATTGAATTCAAAATTTGTGTTTAGTATATGTTTACTTTGTAAGAATTTGTTATATTTTAATAATGCGAAAAAAAAATAAAACATTTTTTAGTGTTACAAAATTTAGGAAAATATGTGTAGTTGAAAATTTTAAAAATAGGGGAAAAAATTCAAGACAAAATCAATTTTGTTTAGAAAAATTGCACCGGATACCCAAACTCAACTCAACTATGCACCCTAAATACAAACCTTCTATTTCAATTCAACTCAGCACCTCAAACACAAACATTCCAATTTCAACTCAACCCAACTCTGCACTCTAAATGTAGACAATCTAACTCCACAGATAATCTAATTTCCTGGATAATTATTACCAACTCAACTCAACTAAATTCTGTACACCAAACGTCCTCTAAGTCGTTTATGCTGCAAGACAAATGAAACCTCAAATTGATAGTAAGAATATGTAAACCAAAAACACTTAAGGGTTGTTTGGGGGTCCATAATGGAATGGTTTGGATTGTAATGTAATCCAAAACCCATGTTTGGATTGAGCATTTTGGGTCCTATTTGTAATATTAAATTTATTTCGTTCCGACGGTTTTTAATCCAACCATATTTTTCATTATTTTTCATGTTTCAGGATCCCATTTCCATTCGACCCTCGATTCATCAAGCATTCCAACACTCCCCTTAATCCCAATAATCTTAATTACATTCTAACCTCCTAAACAGCCCCTTTAAGTGCATTTCAACTTTTCCTCAACATGCTCCAAGAGTTGAATCAAAATCCTCAAAGACACCAATTGTGTTACCAAGTCTTTTTGCCATAATCTTCTTAAAACAGCAAAGCAGAAGGTATAAAAATATACCGAAAACAAAACTTTTGAAAAATCTAAGTTCATTAGTTAAAATGAGATCATCGACTTCTAGAGTGAAAGGGGAAACTTGTCTAAGAACCAAGGAATGGCTTTAGGACTCGCACCTTATCCTCTTCTCTATCAAAAGAGAGAAAAAGAACAAGGTTTTGGCTAGGGAATTCACTCCAAACTGCCTTTATATTTTCCAACCCACTCGAAATCTATTTCCCAACCCACTCGAAATGTTAATTTATGATCGTTCATGCTTTATTAGGTTGAATTTTAGGAAATTGAGAAACTAGACCGAAAGAGCTAATTTGAGGTTACAATGATGAAAATACCCTTATAATAAGTCAAAGTTTAACCTAGGGCAAAAGAAAAGGTCAAGATGATCAAAAAGTGGTGAATTAGGGCAAAATTGGCTGTGAACAGAGCGTTGTGGCACTGGCCAAGATCAATCAGAAACTTCTTGAGACAAACGGCCTCCTTAGCAGCTTCACAAACCGCTACATACTCGGCCTCCATAGTGAGTCAGCGATATACCCCTGCTTAGTGCTTCGCCATACTACTGCTCCTTCGTTAAGAGTGAACACTAATCCTGAAGTGGATTTTCGAGAATCCTTATCAGTTTGGAAATCAGAGTCCGTGTATCTAGTAAAGACCAAATCCTTAGATCCATACACAAGCATGTAGTCCCTCGTTCTCCAAAAATATTTGAGGATATTCTTGACGGCAGTCTAGTGACACATTCCTGGATTAGACTGATATATACTAACTATCCCCACAGCATAACAGATGTTAGGTCTAATACATAACATCACATACATCAGACTGCCAATGGCAGAGGCATAGGGGACTCGTCTCATTTCCTCAACCTCTTGAGGTGTTTGAGGACATTCCTCCTTAGACAATGTAACTTCATGCCGAAAAGGCAAAAGGCCCCTCTTGGAGTTCTGCATCGAGTACGTGATCAACATTTGTCAATGTACAATGCCTGAGACAGTGCTAACACTTTGTTCTTTCGATCCCAAAAGATTTGTATCCCAAGAAAAAACTGAGTCTCTCCCAAATCTTTCATTTGGAATTGGGTCGCTAGCCAGTTCTTAACTGAAGTTAGTAAACCTACATCATTCCCAATGAGTAGGATATCGTCTACATATAACACTAGGAATACTATTGAACTGTTGATGATTTTCTTGTAGACACAAGGCTCATCAACATTTTGGTCAAAGCCATAAGATTTGATCGTAGTATTAAACCTTATGTTCCAAGATCGAGATGTCTGTTTCAGTCCATAAATGGACCGATTCAGTTTGTAAATCTTTTGCTCCTAACACTAGGCTATGAATCCCTCGGGTTGCACCATATAAATGGTTTCCTTAAGTTTACCATTCAGAAAGACAGTCTTGACATCTATTTGTCATATCTCATAGTCATAATATGAGGCAATGAATAGGAGAATGCAGATAGATTTACGCATGGCAACAGGTGAGAAAGTCTCCTCATAGTCAACTCCCTCCACCTAGGTATAACCCTTTGCCACAAGTCTAGCTTTGAAGGTTTGCACCTTCCCATCAGCACCCTGTTTCCTCTTGTAGATCCATTTGTAATCTATAGGGTTAACCCCATCTGGTTGATCTACAAGATCTCATACTAAATTGAAGTACATAGACTCCATCTCGAGATCCATGGCTTTGACCCATTCATCTCTGTCAACATCCTCCATTGTCTTTTTATAAGACAACGGATCCTCAACCTCGCCATCGGCTACCATAGCCAAAATTTTAGTTAAACCCATATAGCGAATAGGTGGGTTCGCAACCCTCCCACTATGTCGACGTTCCCTCAACTCTTGAGGTGGATTTGACCTACTAGATGAACTTCCATCAACAACTTTTGTTCATGTATACTCTTCAACAATCTTGTTGAAGTTTCAGTAGTGTCTTTGGAAAGTTCACTCAATACTTTTCGGTCTGTGCTCCCTTATATGATCCTCCTCAAGGAAGGTAGCGTTTGTAAAAAAAAACACCCTGTTTTCCTTAGGATCATAAAAATAACCCCCTCGTGTTCCTTTGAGGTAACCTACAAATAGGCACAGCCTCAAACGTGGTTCCAATTTCTTAGGATTAGCCTCAAGCACATGGGCTGGGTAACCCCAGATGCGGAAGTGACGTAAACTCGCTTTATGCCCATTCCACAACTCCAAAGGTGTTCTGGCAACACTTTTGAAAAGAACACAGTTGAGGATATAGGTTGTAGTCTATACTGCAAAACTAAAAAACGAGTCCGGTAAGGAAGCATAACTCACATCGATCGAACCATGTCCAACAAGTTTCTGTTTGTCCTCTCCCATACACCATTTTGCTGAGATATACCAGGTGCTGAAAGTTGGGAAACAACTCCATGTTCTATTAAATAGTTCTGGAACTCAGAATCCAAAAACTCTCCACCCCGATTTGATCAAAGTGTCTTAATCCGTTTATCTCATGCGTTTTCAACTTCAGTCTTGAACTCTTTAAAATTTTCAAAGGATTCTGACTTATGTTGCATCAAATAAACATACCCATACCTCGAGTAATCATCAGTAAAAGTGATGAAATACTCGTAACCTCCACTGGCTCGCACATTTATCGGACCATAAAGGTCTGAACTCTATAGGCACTTTGACTCAATAACCTTTTTCAGTAAAAGGTCGTTTAGTCTTCTTGCCTTCAAGGCATAACTCGCACACAGGTAAATAATTTTCCTCTAACTCATTTAGAAGTTCATTCTTCATCAATCTCTCAATCCTATTGAGATTAATGTGTCCTAATAGAAGGTGTCAAAGTTGGGCATTTTCTTTAGGAGAAAGTTTAAGTCGTTTATTTTGAGTTATGACAGATTTAAATATTTCTATGTTATGGAGGGATTTGTTGTTAACGGTCTTAGCACATACAAATTATTTTCCAGTAAAGTTGAACATATCTCAACACTATCTTTAAGAATAAACACTTTATTCATTGAAAAGTTAAGGATGTATTTACATTCAAGCAGACACTTTACAGAAATAAAGTTCCTTTTAAGTTCAGGAACAACATATACATCATGTAATATGAGAAACCTATTCTATAAAGTTAATTGGAGACCTCCCACTACCACAGCTGGGACGACGTGTCCGGAGCCTACTCGCATCATCATCTCTCCAGCCTCAAGCTGCCGCCAAGATCTAATCCCCTAAAAAGAAAAACAAACATGATTAGTGGCCGCAGAGTCTATGATCCAGGCATAATCATCATTCTCCATTAAATAAGTTTCCAGAACTAGTAAATAACATTTACCTTATCTTTTTTTGGCCTTAGCCTTCTTCCTCTCCTTGAGCCAACGTGGGCAGTTCCGCTTCCACGGTTGCAATGAAAACATTTTTCTTTTTCAATCGGTGTTGGTTGCCTACCCCGCTGAACGGCAGGTTGTGGGTTAGCTGGTGTCTTCCCCTTCCCCTTACTACCCTTCTTCTTCTTCCACTTGTTAGTATTGGATGAAGAAGGTGCAGACTTAGTTCCTAAGGTCGAACCTCAAAGGAACTTCTTAGATGATGAAGCAACATTTGGCTCACCAACTGTCTTCTCCTTGGTTTTTAGCAAGGATTGGAACGTCTGCAACTCGTTGCGGAGATTTGTAGGGTATAATCAACTCTGTTCAAGTTAGCATTGCTGACGAAGTGCAGGATGCTTTCTAGCAACGTTTGTAGAATAATGCTAATCTGGATGCCCTCATCGATATGGGCCTCGTTCATCTCCGTCACATTAAAGTAGACCACCATGTTCTCGAACAGATGTACCCTCATTTATTTTGGAGTTGAAGATGCTTTTGAGAGCATCATGCTTCAACTGCACGGATAGTTGTCCAAACATTCCCTTCAGGGACTCCATGATCTCACGTGCAGTGACCATGAGCTGATGCTTCTTGGCCAAGACATCGTTTTATACTGGCCAAGATGTATGCTCGGGCCTTCTCATTCGCCCGTGTCCATTGCTCATAAGCATCTCAAACGTTTCGAGCAGCAGTAGGAGTTGGAATAGGAGGACACTCCTCCATAAGGACAAACTGAAGATCATCGATGATTAATATGGTAAGTAATGAGTTTTCCCAACTAGCGTAATTGTCGCCATTTAATTTATCGACAACTAACAAAGCTAATGTCGTGGTTGCCATAATTAAAAGTTTCTGAAACAAACATGAACAAACTTAATAAGTCTATGCATTACCACTTTTAACACCAATTTTAGGTTTTAGAAAAAATAGTTCTAATGTACCCTAAGTGAATAACATCTATTTTGCAATGATGCCCCAGCGAGGCAGGACAAAAGTCATTGGTGGGGTGATCAAGTGCCCCTTCACTGGGATGAGACATTCTCAACCATTAGAACAAGAAACTAAAGCGACCTTATCCTATTCAAGAGATCAAATAAAGAGTCAAACAAAATTGCCATCCTTTAGGGTGACACTCCTAAGGTGCATTGAGGCGATGCACAAAACGTTATCCAACCTAATGAGAGAGACCGAAGGATATGTTGTCACACGTCCCACTCTCACTTACTATAAACATTCTCTCCGTTCACCTTGGTATTGACCTACCCAAACACCATCCTTTAGGGAGACACTCCCAGGGTGCCGCGAGGCCAAGGATAGATCTCACGATGTGAACTTTAGGGAGAAACGTGTAGAGGTTTATGTGAAGTATCATATACCCCAATTACCTTCCACTGAATGTTCTACCTAGGGATTCATTAACTTAGACAATTTGGCTACAGATTTTCTCTAAGTGTGAGTGTAATTGGCTCAAAAACAACTTTTTCATTTGATAATTAAACAAGTTCGAATCAAGTCCCATTAAATACTATAACAAACTATCATCGAATTTGCATGCATATATCAAATATATCTAATTCACCTTTCCAGGTAGGTTCCCAGGTAGGGTGTTTCGTTCCTGTCACCTTAAATACCACGGCCTAGACAGAACCCGCCTTAGACAAAAGGTATCTTATAGATAGATTTTCTACAAATCGATTAAAAGATTAAACTTATGTTTCTAATCTCATTAGAACCGTGATCTTAGGTCTATCTCCATCAAATTTTAAAACTCTTTTAAAACCTGATTAAACCTAAGTTTGCTTGCATGTCTTTCTTATTGATTTTAGTTGTAATTTCTATTATAACTCTTATAAAAGAAACAACCAAAATCATTCACATTGCTAAGCTAGACTAGGTATTTATAACTTTTATAAATTGAACCTATGTGTCATGCTTCATGCAATGTTCATTCATTACTATATATAACTCTTATACAACAAGTAATGAACCAAGCATACATGCTTTCATACACCTTTATACTATAACATTTATAATATAAAGATGATACATGAATATGCTTAATGCATGCATAAATATAACTCTTATATTATATGACGCATGAGTATGCTTAAAAGTAATTTAGTCATGCAAGCTACTATATCCTAGCTCTTATAATATAGAGATGAGGCATGACAATGCATAACCTATGGTGCACTTTAAAATCTATATGGCATACTTTATGGCATATAAAAATAAACATACATCATATGTATATTCATTAAGAATCAATGGACCAGGATGATTAGCCTCAAAAACAGGAAAAATAAAGCTATCTATTACAAAATCAATGAGCCAACCGGTTCAAACAGGCGAACCGGGTCTTGAACCGTCCGGGTGAAACATCGTTCCAGTGATCGTATAGCAGCTCCATGTGATCGTCTAGTGACGCTGAATGAGAGTAAACGATCGTATAGCATGGATCGCGTGCCTATGACTATGCGATAAAGCATGAAGGCCACACGATCGTGCAGCGCACATCGTGTAACGCACGCCTAAACGATCGTATAAATGACAATGATGCGGTAAAGCATGATCGTCTAAATGATTGTGAAGCCAACGTCAAGTATCGTATACCAAGTGATCGAGTAGCCAGGGACTATGCGATGAAACATATTGGCTGACTCAATCATTTAGTGCGTGCGCCTACCATGCAACGAGAATTAAAATCTCAACGAGCATTTACCTCATCGTCTACACGATCAGGTAGCCAACGCAACACGACCGAGTAAACACTTTACTGGATCGCTCAGCATTAGCCATGCGTTCATTTAGAAAATACTACACAATCGGGTATAACTTTTCTACACGATCGCATAGCCAAATCTAAACGATCATTTAGCTCGGGATACATGATGCGACCAACTTTTGGTCTTCTTTCACGATGAGAACAACATCCACATGCTTTGAAGCTTCTTCATGAACGACTCTTACAGACTTAAAACACTTTGAATACAGACTCGATAGTATTATATTATGCCCAAAAACACAAAGGCCTTTATAAATTAACATGAAAAGTAAAGAAAGCTTTAAAGAACAGAGGCAACCATCCCGAAACATCCATCGTCTCAAATCCACAACCATATCTAACATTCAAATGTATGGCAGACTACATAAAACCCACAAAGACCATAAATGTAATTCAAAGCATCAATGGAATTTGGACTATCAGAATAATCTAGCTCTAATACCAATTGAAGGAACTCTTAACAAAGAGACCCGTGAGTGGAAGCGAGATCATTCCAAACCCCATTGTGACTTAACATACACATTTATAATCAAACAATAACAGTTATGCAAAACTCTAAATTACAGCATGCCACAAAAGGGAAATACAAAGGTTCAAGTGAACTTACCCTTGAAGAACTATTCTTCTCGTTCCCTCAGACTTTGCTGCACGATCGTTCACCACACAAACGTCAGGGTTTAACAATCTCCTCGAATAAGCACCAAAAACACTCGTCCCTTGAACAGTAAACAGACACCACCAGCAGGTTACCTCGGTATTCTCAGTGTGAGAATCCAGGAGTTGTGGGCTCTGTAGGATTTGGTAGAGGGTAGGAGGAATTTTTAGATCTTGTAGGCGATCGAGTAAGTGAGAGATCTATCATATAGACAATTTTCTCGAACATTTAGTAGACGAGTTACTATCCTATAGAAAAACTCTTACACGATCGTGTATGCTCTCAAGCTATCATATAGCTAATGTTTATGATCGCACGATTCACAAATTCGTAATGATCGCTTAGTGTAAAAATGAAAACAATTTCCATTTTATCCATCAGTTATCATAACTTATCACAACTTCTCACTAAGTTGGTTATGGGAGAAAAAATCGTAACCAATTATCATATAATTGATTTAATTATAAATATAATCAATATATTCATAACCTATAGTTTCAATATCACATCTCATACAATATGTAAATCATAGTTCTTTTTCTCCCTTATAGTATGAAATAATAATTCCTCCATTTAATGTATCTAATACATTAATTCAATTATATCTCATATAATTGATACAATTTAATTATATCATATATAATCAAAATTTTCTCTTGTTAATTTGAACATTTCAAACTAACCCAAAAAACTGATTCCCAACATGAATCCATTTAGCTATTAAGGGGACCTTATGGACCTATAGCTTGAAGTTCCAACGATATGTGAATAACCGACTAAACTCTTTAATCACGATATTCACCATCTGTTAACTGTCAGGCATTCCACTAAAGACCGACAGCTGCAATCTTCGCACTACAGATATATTTTCGTGTCCATTGGATATAACCAATCAACAGTATGATGACCCTTCCCAAATCGCTCGTAAGTATAGTCGAGCCCATTTACCATTTTGCCTTGTAATTACATCTAACTCCTTAAGTACCACTGATTTCTCTAATGAAAAATCCATCATAGTCCTTCTATGAATAAATTCTTCTCATGCCAAGAGAAGGTATGGCATCACATCGTTCAAGTCCCAGAATCAGCCTTTAAGGGAGCAATTTATCTACTTACCCCTAAATCGGGGAAGGAGTGAATTCCGTCTTGTTTAGCTAAGTTCCCAGCTCCTCAATCAAACGAATCCCCAAAGTAGTATGTTTGAGTTGGCGATCCGACCGCTCACACCTATACAATCAAAGGATGGCCCTCATAGACAGAAGTTCCTGCAGGAGTTCCTAACTCACTTAGGATTAAGGTCATGTTACCTATGGTCATCCTAGTGAAATGAAAGTCTTTGTCATGAACGACGTTATATAACGAGACTAAACATTTCGTGATCCGGTCTTATACAAGCTTTTTTGTATAGAGCATGCCCGCTTGCTTGTCTAATACATGAATGGTCAGGATCAGACCATCTGTAGTACATTACAACACTTGTAACATCTACAAAGCAGGCCACACTTGCAGTGTCAACGGGATAAGGTTTTCCTCCTTTATTTATCTACTACAGACCATTTAGGTTATTACTTAAAGCACGATCCACTTGTATGTCATTACATACATGCTTAAGTTACAACGATAACCAGAGATCTTAGTTTATTAGTTTATGGTTAATGCAACAAAATATCTCTTATAGTAAAGACTATAGTGAAGAAAATATCTCATATTATTACATCACAAAAATGTTTGCTCAAATACAGATTTACAAACTACTGGACCCAACGAGATGTAGGGCATCGACCCCAACACATTAAGCCTTCTAATTCATTAATTTTGACTTTGAATCTAAGCATGCTCATAAAATACAAAGTGGGTTTCATGACATACCTTTGAAGAACACCTTGAATCACGATTCTCAGCTGCAATCTTTTTGAATTTAACTCGTGAACCACCTCAAAGTCTTCAGTACTATCCTCTTGGTGCTTTGGATTGAGTTGTGGGACTCAAAATAAGCTTGAATTAAGAGAATTTTGGAGGAAGTAACACTGGTTTACAACAACCTGAAGAACTCTTCTTCAAGAGAGATTTTCAACTAAAATCCACCCTTTTGCATGCTCAATTCCACTGAGATACTTCAATATATATTGCATGACAATCATGCAAGAAGAATTGCTGCATGAATTGCAGTTCATGCTTGGATTTGGCTAAGAATTGTGAAGTGGATTGTGAATAAGCTCTTTAGAAGACTAATGCAAAAATCCAACATTTTGGATTTTTCAATTTTTCAATTTTCTTTTTAGTTCAAATTTTATTTTCAAAATCAATTTCCAAAATTATTTTTTTTTCAAAAATGAAATTTGATTAACTTTACAAAATTAATTCAATAATTAATTTATCTAATAAAATTAATAATAAATCATTAATTAAACATTTTAATTAATTCTAATTAATTTAATATCAAATAATAATTTAATTTATCACCAATTGCACTATTATGAATCCCTATACATGACATTAATATTTAAATCATATTTAAATATTAATCGATTCTCCAATTTTGTTTAATTCCAAAATTAAATGCATAATTATATCTCATATAATTACTAATTCCCTTAATTCTAATTCGAACGTTTCAAATCAACTTATCACGCTACTCTAAGGCTAAATATTTAAATCATATTTAAATATGATTTTTAGATTGATTTAAAATAAAAAAATTGAAATTAAAAAGAAATTTAAAAGGAAAAGAACAATTGGTTTGTGATCTGATCAACAAACCGAATCCCTCTCGGACCAATGAGAGGGTGGGGCCCTTTGTTTAAGACCCAGAATCAGCACTTAAGGGCACAACCTTTCTACTATCCCTAAAATCGGGTAGGAGTGAATTCCATCTTGCACTCTATGTCTCCAGCTATCTACCCAGTCTTACCTCTGAAATGGAGGAGGTTTATTGAGTTGGTGTTGTTGAGCCAACAGTCACCTATGAAAATTTAAGGATAATCCCGAATAAACAGAAGTTCATAGTTAGCTCAGAATTAAGGTCAAGTTACCTAGGTCATCACTTTGAAATAGTCAGTCTTAAACAATAAATAACGTTATAAAGTAAGAGTGACTGATTTCGTGATCCGATCTTGTACAAACCCATTGCACAAGACGTCCCCACTCCTCCTGTCCTAACATGTACGAATTAGGATCACATCGTCTGTAGCACATTACAACTCCTTTAATAACTACAAAGTGGGCCGCATCCAGTAGTGTTACCAGAATAAGACATCCAACCTCATTCATATACTATAGATTATTTTGACTATTTACTTGAACCTGATCTACTTTTATGTCTCCACATAAAGCTCAAGTACTCATGTAATAGTTATGGACCTTTTTAGTTTATTAGATTTATTTCTAAAACGAAATAAGCAATATATTTTCAATAACAACTTATTGAATTTTCATAAATAAGTTTTATTGTTTACAAATCACGAGTTTTAGGATATAAAACTCAACAATTATTATTTAACATATGCGTTACATTATCATTATCTTACAATAAGAGGAAATTGGGGGAAGATCATCGAAGGATCTCAGGAAATCATCGGAGATTATTGGAAATTGCTCGAAGAATCCTATGAACCAAACTTGTTATAATCAACACAAGAATTAAAAGACAATTGACTCAATAAATTCATTATGATTAATTTTATATCTACTACATTAAATAAGTAGAGTAGGGTCACATTAAACTATATAATAAAAGTTTAGACAAAATAGTAAAAAAGATGATTTTTCATCTTAACCACTTTTTAAGATGATAAAAAAGTGGCTTACTCAGAAAATTATTTGTGGAATATTATATCGGAATGCTAATTTTGTAATTCCAAATTATGTTTTGTATTTGGCTAATTAATCTTTTGGATGATTAATTTAATCATTACTAACTTAATCTGGTGGATATGGATAATAGATTGACAATGGCAGATCTAAGCATATGAAGTTGGCCTAATAGATGAAAACTTGAGCGTAATTTGCCTATCACGATGGGTCAGCCTCCATGCCTTCCTTAAAGAAAGATTTAGCAAAATGGGTCATTTACACAACTTAATTTCACAAATGTCAAAAAATTTGAAATTTTACTGAAATGGAGATTTCTCTCTTTATTGAGTACATGTTTACCCATATTCATGTGAGATTTGGAGATATTTTCGGTCATTTTCTGAAAATAAATGCAGTGGATATTTTTGTTCCATAATAAAACATTATATATTGCATATTATACTAGTTGATTTACCAAATACACAAACATGTTAATCAAAGTTATGTCTTCTTCAATACCAATAGATGAAAACCCCCAAATATATAGTAATGTCAAACTCATTTGCATTCACCAACTTTTTTATGCGAAAGACAAATGAAACCTCAAAGAGATAGTAAGGATATATAAACCCAAAAACATTTAGGTGCATTTCAACTTTCCCCGAACACAGTCCAAATCTTTCCGCCAATTGCGTTACCAAATCTTTCCGCCAGAATCATTAGCTAAAATGAGAGCATTGGATTCTAGAGTGAAAGGAGGAACTTGTGTAAGAACCAAGAGGTTTGCTTTGGGACTCGCACGACTCGCACCCTATCCTCCTTTCTATCAAAAGAGAACAAAAACAAGTTTTTGGTTAAAGATTTTAATCTAAACTGGCTTTCTATTTTGACCTGGGCCAAGAGAAAAGGTCAAGATGATAAAAAAGTGGTTAATTAGGGAAAATTGAGCGTGGATATTGCGTTGTGGCGTCGTGCAATGCCATTCACGGTTCTGCAGACAGAATGAAGAAAGCAGGGTAGCACCGCGATACTGTCACTAGGGATGATCATCGAGCGGGCGATGTTGGTTTTGAGTGAAAATTGATCCCAATCGTGGACACGTTGATTTTCGATAGTCAGTGTTCATCAATCTATGAATGCTTCTACCACCAATCATCCAACCACACGGTCAGAGCGAGTGGTTTCATCGATTTTGAAATTTCAATGAAAATAAGAAGGAGAATAATTTTTAAAAAAATGAAGATTAAGAAAAAAAAAATGAAGAAATGGAGAGTGAAAGAAAGAGAAGGGAGTGTTTCAAAATTTGTGAGAGGGAGAGGTGGTGAAAGGGAAAGAAATAGAGAAGAAGAGAAAGAGAAAGGGGAAGGTTGCATGAGAGAGAGAGAAAAAAGTAATGATGATTCTTGGAAGATGAAAGACGGGAGAAGAGAGAATGTGTAAAATAATAATTAGTTTTGGAAGTTGAGAGAATGAAGAAGATATTCTATAATAAAAATATATAATATATATAACAAAAAATGATATAATATTAATATTCAGTTGGCAATAGACAGTTTTAGTTTACATGTCGGTTAGAGGTGGTCAGTTTTTAACTGTATTTTGATAAAACTGACTCCGATCGATTTTTTGAAAAAATCGACCTCTAATCTTCAATTCGGTCAATTTAGGCTATTTAACTCAATTTTTGGGTCATCCTTGCTCACCCTTAATTGTTCCGATTGTTTGTCATTTTGGGAATCTAAATCCTAGTTAATTTGTTAAAACGTTTGCCTTATATAAAGGAGGGTTTGCAGCAACTCTTAACATCGGATTTTGGAGCTTTTGAAGACAAAAGAGAACGTTTTGAATAGAATATAGGGGTTTCTTAGTGTTGAAGCCGATTCAAGAGCATTTGAGGATCAATTCCATCACGGAAACGAGATCGGAATACCAGATAATTCTTTCTTTTCCATTTTTCATCTTGGACTCTTTTATGTATTTTTGTATGCTTATTATGATTTTGTTTATATAGGTCATGTTAGGATAAATTTCTCATAGTTTTAGAGGTACATGAATTCTTTTGGCTTAATTGTCAAATACTTTGTTTCTTGAATATTAATTTGCATTTACACTTTCTAGTATGATTGTTCTTAATGTTGTTGAATGTTTGATCAATGTTTGAATGATTTTATGATTTAAATCTTGCTTGAGAGAGCAAGCTTTAGATTAGATTATGCATGCTATGTTGGGGTTGATGCCCTAAATCTCGTAGGGTCCTATAGTTTGTGTGATTAATAATATATGATATTTTATTCACTTTGTCTATAAAATATGAGATATTTTAGTTGCATTAACCATAAACCAATAAATTAACATCCAAGGTTATTGTTGTCTTTTTGGTCCTTAATCTCAAATTAATTAATTTTAATTAATTAATTTATCAATGTTTTGATGATAACAAACTCAATTTTTAATTACTAAAAATCTTAGTGTTTTAATATGTCCATAGCGTAGAGCTCGGAACAACGATTCCAACACCTCTTGAATTACTCAAATCGGAGTTAAAACGAAGACGATATGACCGAAACAAGTCTATAGAGAAAATACCGTGGTAGATGACGTGGTATAACCAGACCATTTGCATGTAGACATGTGGTAACATATTGGTTGAATGGTGGATCATTAAGAGATTAACATATGATGGACTTTTGATTTTTGGATTGATTTAAAATAAAAAATTGAAATTAAAAAGAAATTTAAAAGGAAAATAAATTTAATATTATTTTATGTTTGTGTCTAATGGCTAGTTTTTTACCCATGGTATGTTTTCTATTTTTGGATTGACTTAAAAAGAATGAATTTAAAAAGAAAATGAACTAAAAGGAAAATGAATATAATATTATTTTATGTTTGTGTCTAACGGCTAGTTTTTTATACCTGGTATGTTTTTTTATTTTTTGGATTAATTTTAAAAAGAAAATGAATTTAATATTATATTTTGTTTGTATCTAACTACTAGTTTAGTTTAAAATCTCCACCATTGATTTTTCTTTTCCAAAATCCAATGGTCCAAATTAATTGTGGTTTCTAAAAATTTTTCCATCTCTATATAAACCATCTTCCTCTCTAAATTTTAAACCAACAAATTTTACATTTCATAATCCTCCAAAACTCAAAAGTTCCATTGTTGCTCTCTCTAAGTTCCCAATTTTTTTTTCTTTTCATCTTAGTCTTGAGAGAGTGTTATTGTATTGTGAGGATAAACTTATTCAGTGCTTAAATTTGTAAATCCACTCTAGTGAGAGTTGTATTGTGTTCTTCAAAAATTCTAACATTTGTAACGGCTTGATCCTAAATCGTGGAAAGGATCAGGTTTGCTCTTAAACCCGTAAAAGGAGCGGTGGTGTAACGGTTGAGTTCTAATCCGTGGAAAGAGTCAGAAAGATTTTATTCAAATTCCCAAGAGGCGCTTGGGGAATGGAGTAGGTCGAGTTTGACCGAACCACTATAAAAATTACAGTGTCTTCTTCTCTAACTCTTTCCTTTTTATTTTTGTAATTAATTTAAGCAATTTATTGTATGTTTTAGTTTGGATGAAACAAACTCTTTGTGATTTTGGATTAAAGTTTGATAATGTGCCTATATTTTGTAATAATACTAGTGCTATTAATTTGACTAAAAATCCTATACATCATTCTGAGACTAAGCATATTGATATTAGGCATCGCTTTATTAGAGAGCATGTGCAAAATGATAATATTACTCTTGAATTTGTAGGCTCTAATAATCAATTAGTGGATATTTTTACCAAGCCTTTGAATGAAGAAAACTTTTGCAAAAATAGGCTTGAGCTCGGTATTATTCGTTGTGATGCCTCTTGATTTTTATAATTTTACTTGTTAAATCTTTTACAAGGCATTTTGATAGGGGGAGATATGGAAAGCATGTGTTAATATTCTTAGGGGGAGTTGTGCTAAATTTATGTTCATGTTTTTAAGGAAACATTTATATAGTTCTAAATTTTTCTTAATTATTATTTTTTTATGATTCCAAAGGGGGAAGTTTAAGAAAAATATGTATAAATTTGTTATGATTTTGATTGTATTAATTAGGAGGAGAATTTATTTTTTTGAGTGAATTTCAAGAATGATCTTTATGGTGATATGTTGAATTTTATTATGTGCTACATACGGTTTACATGTATTTCAAGCTATTTTCTTGAATGGTTTGTCATCATAAAAAATGGGAGATTGTTGGCTTTTTGGCTCTTAATTCTCAATTTA
>NC_052351.1:67805388-67995052 GCF_009727055.1 Benincasa hispida | reverse complement strand
TTTGTTCTTATTATTTCTAAAATTTGAAGAATTAAATTATCAACATTTTGTCATCTTATTTGTTGCATAACATTGAATTTTTCTTATAATTTATAAAAAAAAAAAAGTGTATTAATTAGTTTAATTGGGTTAGATTTGAAAAAAGTTTATAATTAACCCTATCCATCGCCCTCTAGGGTTTCCATATAGATCCAACAATTGGGTATCGCTCTTCTTGAAATATTTATTTCTTGAATAAACTTAATTGTTTTTTGAGCTATGGGTAACTTTAGGTTTTATCCATTTTACCGATAGTCAATCTTTACAAAATCTCTTTCTTTAAGGTACTAATATATGTTATTGAAAAAATAGAATGAGATTTTTTTTTGCCTTTCTATTGATTATGATTTATGGGATATTGTTGAGGAAGGTTTTAAAATTCAAACAAAAGATGTTGTTGATGTTAGCACTATAAACCTAAGGAAGAATGGTCAATAAATGAAAGAGAAGTATGCTCTTTAAATGCCAAAGTCTATTAATTGCTTATTTTGTGTTTTGAATGAAGTTGAGTATAATAAGTGTCTATTTGGCAAACCGCTAAAGAGATATGGGATAAATTAGAAATTACTCATGAAGGAACTAGTCAAGTAAAAGAAACAAAGATTGTCAATGTTAAGTTCATCAATATGAAATGTTTAAATTGATGAAAATGAAGCTATTTCCGATATGTTTATTAGATTTACTAACATTGTCAATGCTTTAGAAGGACTTGGGAAAGTACTCAAATCTTAAGAGATAAAGAAGCTATTGGTGGTTTTTGCCTAAACAATGGGAGCCTAAATCACCGCCATTCAAGAGGCAAAGGATCTCAAATCTCTCTCCATGATGAACTCATGGGCTCGTTGTTGACGCATGAGATAAGATCAAGAAAAAACATGGAGGATGAGAAGAAAAAGAAAGAAAAAAGTATAGCTTTAAAGACCATCTCTTTTAGGAATTGACTCCCAAGATGAAGATGACCTTGATGAAGATGATATTGCCTATCTTTCACGTAAGTATAAGAACTTCATCAAGAGAAAGAAGCAATTCAAGAAGCATCTCTCCAACCAAAAAGAGTCAAAAGGTGAAAAGAGCAAAAGGATGAGGTAATATGCTATGAATGCAAGAGCCCGGGTCATATTAGAACCGATTGTCCTTTTCTCAAATCATCCAAGAAATCTAAGAAGAAAGCAATGAAAGCTACTGTAGGATGATAGCGATGAAAGCGAAAGTGGGAGTGATAATGAAGAAGTGACCATTTTTTGCTTCATGACTCACAGTGACAAAAGGATGAACAATGAATGAGAGGTAACTCTAGAACCTCTTTCTTATAATGAATTGTTTTGATCTTTTGAAAATATGCAAAATGATTTAGAAAAACTTAGTTCTAAGTATGTTGTGCTTAAAGAAATTACAATGTTTATCTAGTAAAAATAAGTCTTTACTTGAAGAAATTGCTTGCTTAAAAAAGAATGAGCATGATGCTATGCATTTTGATGAAATGAATATCTCTGTAACAAGCATGCTTTTGATTGTGATGAAGAAATGCCTTGCTTGACAAAGTTTAATTTCTTGAGCATGATAGTTTGTAAAAAAGATAATTATTGATTTAATTACTCAAAGAAAGAAATTTAAGTGCTTTGCAGAACTTGGTAAGGCTAAGATCTATTTTAAAAAGTTGACAATAGTTGCTCAAAGATTAGACAGATAATGAAGTAACAGCCTGCTTTTGGTGATAAAAGAGAGTTTAGGGCTATATTGATGAATGTTTTCTACTCCTTCAAGTCTAACTAATATTGTTAAAGCATCTCAATAATATGGCCTAAGCTTAATATGCTAAGGTTGTGTCTAAGCATGTTAAATCATAACTTTGTGCCTATATGTCATTATTGTGGTGTTGAAGGCCATATTAGACTAAGTGTTTTTAAAATTGAAATATGCTCATATTAATTCTCCAAGAAGAAATTTTTCTCAAAGGGCAAAGTTTCACATGCTCAAGGAATAATTTCTCCAAGAAAAGTAGAATGCATAAATTTGTTGTAAGAGATAAATCTTGCATAATGTTGTTTGTTTCTCATGTGGCAAGTTGGACATACAACTTATTCTTGTTACTTATCTAAATCCAATGCCTTAAATGTCTATGCAAAAATGAAATGGATTCCCAAGTTTGTCAATGCTAACCATCCAGGACCAACAAGTGTAGGTACCAAAGAATCAACTTGAACATTTGTGTTTGTAGGTTTGTTGAAAGCCTCATAAGAAAACAGTGGTACTTGGATAGGGTTGCTCGAGGCACATGACGGGAGACCCATCCAAGTTTGTCTCTCTCTCCAAAAAAGGATGGAGATCTTGTAACTTTGGTGACAATAAGAAAGGTAAAATAATTGGTAAGGTAGTATAGGTAATAATCTTCTATTTTAATTGAAATGTACTTTTGTTGATGGTTTGAAAGCATGATATTAAGTATTAGTCAATCGTGTGATAAAGGCATTAGAGTTGTGTTTGATAAAAAGAATTGCATCATTGAAAATGCTAGTGATAGAAAGTTATATTTGTTGGAAATAGAGATGAAAATGTTTATACTATTGATTTGAATGATTGTCCTATTAATGATAAATGTTTATCAGCTTTGCATAATGATTCTTGGTTATGGCATAGAAGACTAGGACATGCTAGCATGCACTTAATTTTCAATATTTCAAAGAATTCTTTGGTTAGAGGTCTTTCCCAAATTTAAATTTGAAAAAGATAGTTTGTGATGCTTGTCAAAAGGATAAGCAAACTAAGTCCTCTTTCAAATCTAAAAATGTTAATCCTACAACTAGACCGTTTCAACTATTATACATGGACTTATTTGGCCCTTTAGAATTGCTAGTTTGGAGGAATATTATGCCCTTTGTGATAGTTGATGATTTTTTCAAGATTTACTTGGGTTTTTGATGCTAAAACATAAGGATGAATGCTTAGAAAAGCTTTTCTCAAATTAATTAATCAATATTTTGATGATAACAAACTCAATTTTTAATTACTAAAAATCTTAGTGTTTTAATATGTCCATAGCGTAGAGCTCGGAATAACGATTCCAACACCTCTTGAATCACTCAAATCGGAGCTAAAACGAAGACGATATGACCGAAACAAATCTATAAAGAAAATACTGTGGTAGATGACGTGGCATAACCAGACCATTTGCATGTAGACATGTGGAAGCATATTGGTTGAATGATGGATCATAAGATGCATAGCTAGCCTAATAAACGAACATTGAGCATAATTTGTTCATCACATGAGTCAGCCTCCCTGCCTTCTTTAAACTTCCATGGTCGATCTTATAGATTGGTCTTCATGGTTTATTGATGTATTGATCTATCTTGTGTGTTGATCTTTAGTCATTAGGATGGAGTCTATGGGCGAGGGCTGACCTATATACTTAACTAAATAATTCACTTCTCTCAAAACGATGCATTGATTCATTCTTAGGGAGAAAAGGGGAATTTTTTTGTGCTATATATAGAAAATAAAATAAAGAAAATGGGAATTTTAGAGACTAGGTGAGAAAGATAGTAATGCAAATGTTATCCACTCTCTTATTTTATTTTTAAATAATATTTTATGATTTTAAACTAAAAGTAAATTTTACAGAAATTGTAAAAACTATTGAGAATTCTAACATTCTAAATATCTTTGATAATTAAAGTAATAATAATTAAAAGCATAATTATTATATAAAAAATATATATCATTTTATACATATTATTACTTTTAAAATGCTATTTTCTGATTTTAAATTAAATAGGTAAATTATGTAATTATTAAGATTTGATAAAGTGATAAAATAGTCTAAAAATGATCTCGCTTAGCTACTCTTTAAGAGGGTAAGACTATTAAATTATAAATTAAGGTAATTGGTAAAATTATTAAAAATATTTTCAAATATAGTAAAATGTCATTGTCTATAATGATAGGCAGTGATAGACATTTATTACTGACACTAATATATGTTGACAGACCGCAATAGATATTTATCACGGTCTATCGCTAAAAAATAGAGACATTTTGTTATATTTGTAAATTAGTTTGTTCGTTTTCTTTATTTGAAAATAGCCTTATAAATTATTGTTGTCATTATTATTCTAATTATTTGAGTTTTGGAGGTATATATATTTGTCTAAATCACATGTATTATGTTTTAGCTAGGTTTTTTTAGTACATAAATATTAGCCAGTTGAGTCACGGTTATATTAGCCGTAATTTTAATTTTAGAACTATACAACATTTTTTATTATTATTATATCAACCTAAATACTTGAGTTTCATTTAATTATATATAAACTATAAACTCAATCTAAGTTAAAACAAATTTTTAACCCAGCACAATTTGTAGGTTTAAATTGGATTGATTAGATGATCTCTTTGGCAGGCAATATAGATTTTGTTTTATACTGTGAGATTAGTGAATATGTGTTTGCTAAGATCTCTTATTTGGTAACGTTTGATTTTAAAAAAATAAGTCTAAAAACATTCTTTCCGCTCTTAAGTTTCTTGATTTGATATCTATTTGTTACCAATATTTTAAAAAATTAGGTCCGATTTTGAGAACTAAAAAAGTAGTTTTTAAATACTTGTTTTATTTTGTTTCGTGAAATTTGACTAATAATTCAACTTTTGTATTTAAAAAAAAAAAATGCAAATCATTGCAAGAAATTGATGGAAAATAGACTTAATTTTCAAAAACCAAAAATAAAAAACAAAACGATTACCAAATTGAACCTAAGCAATTTAGATTCTAACTTCTAAAATTCTTTTCAAATTTTGTAATGTAGATAGCACAAATTCTAAAATCAATACTTTTTAAGTTAAAAAAATATTAAAGTAAATTAATAAATATAGCATTTCATATTATAAACTCAATTATTTTTTTGTTAAAATGAAAATATATATAGTATGAGGCATTATAACCTTTATAATATAATATGCAAAATAATAATCACAAAATTTTCAACATAAAATTTATGTTCATAAATTAATTAATTATAGGATATACTCCACGTGATATATCTAGTAGTAACTTACAAGTTACCACTACATTTATAGTTTATAAACATATTATCAAATACATTTTGAACCGTTGTTTATACTAAAATTTTATTTTCAAATTGTCTATATACCAAACTCACTTTAAATTTTTGGATGTAAAATCGATTCCTATATGATTTTGAGAAAGTTAGAATTTGGTCTTCATATATAGTTTAATAAAACTCTCGTAAATAATCCCTCGGTCTATATATGGCGTTTTATCGGATGATATAGACTAAATTCTAATTTTTTAAAATAATGATAAGACAAAAACTGAGCTAACCAAGCTCCAAAAGGAAGAGTTTCACACTCTTTAGGTTGGTGCATTTGGGTATAAAGTACATGACATGAAAAGGAAACTGTGTTGAGCAATAACCAAAAGAAAATTGACCACAATTTCAGCTGTTTTGTTAGCATGAATGTGTAGGCCAAAAGAGAGCCATTTTGAAATGAAACAAACAAAATGCTGAAATATATCACACCTATAAAGAAACAAGCTTAAGCACACACTCTTTTCAAAATCTTACCTAAACTCCATCTTCCTTAGCTTTCTCCTTTAAAACCTCCCACACACTTTTTCACCTCTCTTTTAACAAAATCAAACCCATTTCTCATCCAAAGCCCTTTGTTTGTTCACTAGCATTTTCCTTTTCTCTCTCTCTCTTTTTTTTTTTTCCTTCTTTTTCCTTTTTTTGTCCCGAGTTATGGAAACTTTGAATCTCAAACCTTTCTCCATCATGCCAACTCGTACGTACTCTCAACGGTTTTTGTGGACATCGAAAAGTACGCGTGTGGCTGCATGCAATGGTGCATTGAAACCCTCAATCTCGAACGAGCGGGTGTCGTCATCGTCGGTGGTGGTACGGGCAGCGGAGAGCGGGGTTTTGGCCCCGCCCAACGGTAAAAGCGACGAGATTGATGTGAAGAGTTTGGTTCCTTATGGGGGATTGGTAGATATGGATGAGGATGGAGGAATTGGCATTGTCAAATTCCTTAGAGGAAAAGTGTTTTTCATTACTGGTGCCACTGGATTTCTAGCAAAAGGTACCCTTTTTTCCTCCTTCCTTGAGCATCTTTTATAGTTGTTACCATTTCTTTTTCCTTTTCTTTTTATTTTTTTAAGCTAAGGATTGGGTTTAGCAAATGTTGCTATGAGCTGTTTTGGTTTTTGCTTTAGTAATTCTAACATAAAATCTCATTAAATAAAATATTAGAAGTTGAGATAGTTATTATTTTCCTGGACAAATTACAATAAATATATTTGTAATAGTTGCGCCCTTAAACTTTTAAGTGTAAAATTGAACCATCAAACTTCTAAAAGTGTTAAAATTTGACCATCAAACTTACAATAATGGTAAGAATTTGATCCACAAATGATAAAAAATTTAAACTTATATAATTTATATAGTTATGTTAGTTTAGGATCTAATTTTAATATTTGTATAAGTTTGAGGACTCAATTTTAAAAATTGAAAGTTTAAGGGATATAATTATAACTATTATCATACTTTCAGGGTGAGTTCTACAATTTACTTTATTTTCTTCGACTTCTATATTTTTGTGGCTAAATATAAGATTTTTCATAAATGAGTTCATGTATTCTTTTTTTAAAATTTGATCTTGAATGTTTAAGCCTGTTTGATAACATTCTTTTTTTTAAATTAAGCCTATGGACACTATTTTCACATCCAAATTTCTTTCTTTATTATTTACTTTTAACTAATGGTTCAAAAAATCAAGCCAAATTTTGAGAACTAAACAAAAAAAAAAAAAAAATAGATTTTATGTTTTTGTTTTTGGAATTTGACTAAGAATTCAACTACTGTACTTAAAAATGATGTAAATCATTGTAAGAAATGTGGATGAAATAAAACTTAATTTTCAAAAATAAAAACAAAAAAATTAAATAGTTACAAAACGGGTCTTGAATTTCATGTAACTTACTAATTAGTTCATGAATAAGTTTTTTAAAGTTTAATTTTGAAAAGATATCTACGTATTCGAATTGAGAGTTGAATTGAATGAAATTGAGTTCCAAGTGAATAAATTTTAAATATCCAAGAGAAAATATGAAATTAAACAAGCCTTCAAGTTTTGAAAAAAAAAAATGTAAAATAGATCAAAATTAAGGACATTAAAATCTGTGTAGAATTTTCCTTTAAAAAAAAAAGTGAATCCTGAGAATTCATTGAAATATTTCAGTTCTTATAGAGAAGATGTTGAGGACAGCACCAGATGTGGGTAAAATATTTGTTTTGATTAAGGCCAAAGATGAAGAAGCTGCAGCAGAGAGGTTGAAAAATGATGTATGTATTTCTTTATTTATATCTTTTCATTATACAAATAAATTAATCCATATATTTCTCATTTATTTTGTTATTAATAATAAATATTTTGGTTCTTTTTTTTATATATTTAGAAAGAGTCTTATATTTTAATACTTTTTCTCGTACATGTTATATTAAATAATGAATTGAATAAACGTGGATAATTACAAATTTGATCTTTTTATTTGAAAAAAATTAGAATTTAGTCCATCTTTATATAAATACTCTTGGAAAAATTAAAATTTTAAAGTGTGTTGTATAGTTTCTTGAATAATTTAGATAATCAAAAAGGTTTTTTTTTTTCCAAAAAAAAATGTCAATAATAGAAAACACTCCTAGACTCCATTTGTTTCACGGATTTCCTTTGGGAGTTTAGATATATAGGCATTTAATCTTTATTTGTTTCATAGAATTTCACTTTTCAAAATCTAAAATATTATTATTCAATAAACTTTAAGACTCATCTAACATGAGTTTTTTAATACCCTACAAAATGATGAGATTTGTACAGTGGGAGATGAACAATTTAAATATAGCCTAATTAATTAATTAATATCAATTATTTATTACTATTAAGTTTAGTTAATCATTAAATATAAATATATTATTTAGACTCAATATATTTGAACTAATACTTTTATAATTAATAATCTAAGATATTTTAACTATTTAGTATAAATTATTATTATTAATTACCAATATACTAATTAATTTACATTAATTTAAATAATTTAATTATGTTTAACAAATGTGTAATATAAAAGCATTCGTTTATTTTTATTTAAATTGATTAAATAATTAATTATTTTAATAATAAATTAAATCATGCTAAATTCTCTTGCATTTGATTAAATAATTATTTAATTTTTATTTTTATATACAAAATTAGTAAATTGAATGCAAATATTTAACTTTCACACAATAATTATCTTGCATATCTAAATATGTTTATTAATTGTTAAAATCTATACATTCAAATTTTAGATATTTTATGTTTATAGTTATGAAATAATATTTGCAACCCAAACAACCTTTAGAATTTTAGATTTATTTGGAAGTTGTTTTTGATAATCTATCTCAAAATAGTTTTTTTTTTTTAAAAAAAAAAAAAAAGAACTTTTACATTAATCCTAGTTTTCTTTTTTTTTAAAAAAAATGTTATTTATTTATTAATAAATTTTTAATCAAAAAATAATTTTGATTAACTTAAATCAACCAACAAATTATCCTTCGTGGTCTGATTAATAGTGGGAATTAATAAAAATTTTGAATTTTGATCAGATTATAAATGCAGAACTTTTCAAATGTCTAAGACAAAGTCATGGGAAATACTACATGTCGTTTATGATGAGCAAGTTGATTCCTGTGGCGGGGAATGTGTGTGAATCAGATGTGGGACTACATGTCGACTTTGCTCATTTGATTGCAAATGAAGTCGATGTTATTGTCAACTCTGCTGCCAATACAACTTTTGATGAAAGGTCTCCTTTAATAATTCTATGCTTTATAATACAATTTTCTCTTCTTTTTTTTAAAAAACAAATTAAAATAAATTTTATTATCATTTTAGTCCCTATACACTTTTTATTCAACTATGTAATTTCAAATATCTAAATAAAGTTTCTTGAATAATTTTTCATGATCAAAACTAATTTATTAAAAAATCTAAACAATTAAAAAAAAACAATCTGAAATTTAGATTAATTTAAAGCCATGTCTTTTAAACTAATCCAATTTTTTAAGGTACTTTTTATTTTATTATCTTTTTCCTTACTACAAATTGCATTTTTTACCATTAAAATTTGAGTATATGTTGAAATTAGCTTATGAACTTGTAGATATGATGTTGCCATTGACATTAACACAAAGGGACCATCCAACCTCATGGGATTTGCTAAAAAATGCTCAAAACTAAAGCTCTTCTTGCAAGTTTCAACAGGTAATTATTTACTTAAATATTAAAAAAATTTACTGACCATCATTCATAATGAAAAGTTGTAATATAATATTTGGAAGCTAATATTAAGAAGAATTGGATGTGTAAAATGTAGCATATGTGAATGGACAAAGGCAAGGGAGAATAATGGAAAGGCCATTTTGCAACGAGGCTTTGGATGTTGAGAGTGAAATCAAGTTGGCTTTTGATACCAAACAGGCTTTTCAAGATAATGCCATCACCCAAAACATGAAAGAATTGGGCCTTCAAAGGTAAGCCCAACCCCATTTTCTCATATATATTTCGTTAACAAAAAAAAAAAAATTCTACCCATAAATATTAATTTTTTTTTTTTTGGGGGATATTTTAATTTGATATTGAATCAGAGCCAAAAGATTTGGATGGCAAGACACATATGTATTTACGAAGGCAATGGGAGAAATGGTAATTGACCAAATGAGAGGAGAGGTACCTGTTGCTATAATCAGACCAAGTGTCATTGAAAGTACTTTCAAAGACCCATTCCCTGGTTGGATGGAAGGAAATAGGTTTAATTCTTTACTTATTTCTCCTTTCCTCTCTTTATTATTCCATTCATTTTTCATATGGATTGTGAAATTTGTGAAATATTTCTTAATAAATGGGACTTTTCAATCACTCTTCTAAAATTATGATCTTTGTTAATGATGAGATAATAATTTTGGAAACATCCAACCTGTGATTTTTCATTAATCACTTCAAAAATCTCCCTCGATGAAATTTTGATTTCGATAGATATTTCTGGAAAGATTATAAAAAGAAAATTCTCTACTAAATTCGTAGGTAAATATTTAATAATTTTTTAAACAAGTTAACCTATCTATTATTTATATTAATGATATTTTATTGCCTAATTTTTATATTTCGTGAATTTTTCTATGATATAGTGGAGATATTTATTCAACCCTCATATCGATATCAAACTCATGGAAACGTGAAAATATCAATGAAAATATAGACATGTTCAAATTTAATATTATGCTCCAAGTGATTTTTGTTAAGTAATTATGAATGACCCTCTTTTTAAAAATACTATTATTTCATATTAAACAACTCTCCTCATATTTCAATTTATTTTATCTTAAAATTTTAATTTGATATTTCCTTTTTTAAAAAACGTGTCCATTTTTAATTTTATTTCTATCTAATTTTTACCCTCTTGCTAATTTTCTCTATCCAAAGTTTTGATAACGTTGATCTTTCATTTTATTATTTTTTTTAAAAAAAAAATAAATAAATTTTCTCGCTTTTTTCTTCTCTCCAACAGTTTTTAGCTTATCTTTGATTTTTCTCTCTCTAATTTTTTTTTTTTTTAAAATTTTTTGAGTCTTAAGTTTTTTTTTTTTCCTCTTAAGTTAGTCTCCATAAATTTTTTTCTTTCAAAACCAAAAGAAAATCATACCTTTGTAACGTTATTTCTCTATCATTGAATTTTTGCCTTCCCTATTAAATTTCTCTCTAAATTTCTACTTTTATCTTCTTTAGATCTCTATTTTTCGTTCTTGAATTTTGATTTGTCTCTATATATTATTTGTCGCCATCCTCTAATTTCTTTCATCTCAAATGTATTGTTGTTTAGTCATTCGATGATTCTAAAATTATATTAAAAAACAAACATTAATTATTTAAAAATATTTTTCATTAGATTAAATCACTTATATAACTATGGAACTATATATTAAACACTTTTACAAAACTAATTATAATTAAATAATTTAGCACAAATCATTTATTCTAAAAGTCATTTATAAAGCATATATGGTTGTTGAATTAAACAATATAGTGTTTGAGTTTGTGAGATGCAATGGTCATGCAGGATGATGGATCCTATAGTTTTGTACTATGGAAAAGGGCAACTCACTGGTTTTTTTGTGGATCCTAATGGGGTCATTGATGTTGTAAGTTTTCATTTTCTTTCCTCTTTCTTCCATTTTTTTTATAAGCTTTCTAAACTTTCAATTAAGCTTCATTAAAGAAATTAATTTTCTTCTCAAAATATAAAGTAAAGAAAATAACTTTTGTACCAATTTTCTTCCTGTTTTTTTTTTTTAAAAAAAAAAATTATCTGGACTTATCTAATAATTACCAAAATGAGCATAACTCAACTAACTTATCCATATAGGGCATCCTAGATTTTCGTGAGGTGGACATCTGGATCACCGTGTTTATTTTTGCAATATTGTAAGATGTTTGGCATCTCAAGATTCTCGCACATCCTAGATCCCCTTTGTTTTTGTTTTGGATACCATCCTAGAACATATGTTTTTTAGATTCTCGAGTTGAAACATCTCTATTTTACTTTTTTGTCATTCCTTTTCTGTTTTTATATATTTCACTCTTCATTTGCATTATATAATTAAAATAAATATTGTCAACCATATATATCATCTATTTTTTGTCATATCATAGTTGTGTTTTTTTAAGCAAGATATTCAAATTTAAATTCAAATTAATATTTTTTTATTAAAAATATTAAATTAAGATATATTATTATGTTGAGAAAAATAACATGTAAAAATTAATATAAATTGTATTAATTTAAAAATAAATTCAAAATGATAAAAAATAAATATGTTATAAAAGTTCTAATTATATTAAATTAATAGTAAATTAATAAATATTCGAAAGACACTTTTGAAAGATTATGTAAATTTAAGACATTCATGAACAAAAATTTTACAAAAAGAGTTATCAAAACATTTTTAGATATCTACAAAAATATTCATAAAAATGACAAAGAAAAAAACAAATATCTTATTTGACAACAACAATTTTGTTTATGCGATTGCTTTCTCAAAGTAAAATTTATTATGTACAACATTTTTCAGTTAAAAAATTGTATAGACGATGATCAAACTATCGATCATTAAAATAATAATTGTTTTCTTATTCATTCCACTTAAATAATATATATATATATATATATGCATTAAGGGAAAAAATGGTAATTAATTTTGAATTGAGATTGAAGGATTTAAAAAGAAAAAGTATGGTTTCTATTGAATTTTAGGTGCCAGCAGACATGGTAGTAAATGCGACATTAGCGGCAATGGCAAGGCATGGAAGAGCTCCACGGCCAAGCATGAACATCTACCATGTTGCTTCCTCCGTTGTTAATCCATTAGTCTTTCATCATCTCGCCACCCTCCTCCACCAGCACTACGATTCTTCGCCTTGTCTCGACGTCGACGGTACCCCCATCCGTGTCCCCTCCATGAAGCTCTTCAACTCCGTTGACGACTTCTCCGACCACCTCTGGCGGGACGCTGCCCGACGTTGTGCCTTGACGACGCCCGACGGGAAACTCTCTAAGAAGCTTGAAGCTATTTGCAGAAAGACTGTTGAGCAACTTAAGTACTTGGCTCATATTTACCAGCCCTATACCTTCTTCAATGGAAGGTATGTGTCTTTCTTTTAAAACCTAAACCTACTTATAATTATTTGTTACATATTTTGATTAATTTAAAACATTTAAAACATTTTATTATGGGTTTCTACTGATCGTACTAAAATTCATTTTTAATATTAAAAAAACACACCTACACACTTAATTTACACAGCTTTCCTCACGAAAAATACTTCACTATATCATAAATCACTAACCCATATTTCACATTTGCTTTTTGTGCTTGTTTTATTTTGATGATTAAAGTTAGGAGTGTATACGGGTTTGGTTGGATTGAGTTGGGAGATTTTTTTGGACTAACCCAAAAATTCGGGCTAGTCGGGTTGGCTACCTGAATGATCCGAGTAAGGTCTCCAACCTACCCTTAAAACTGGAATTTTCGAGTTATTTATTTATTTTCCTTTTTTTATTAACTTAAAATACTTAAATTTGTGTATAACACATACTAATAATTAAAATTTAATCAAACTCAAATATAAAATATCAAAATCCAAGTTATCTATTACAAACTTCATACAAACATCATAAAAATATATATGAATTATAATATTTGTCGGATCACTTCAACACCTCTAATTAAACTTTTATTTTAAGGTGAATTTAGAGACAATAATTTATGAAACTTTTCTTAAATATACATATTAGCCCCTTGTAAAAAAGAAAAAAAATTAAATCTTAAATACATATTTGCCATAGTATGTATGTCTTTTAGGATTTTTTTTTTTTTTTAAGAATTTAAATAGGTAACTTTGTAGTTGAAATTTTGTAGATGTTTATTTAAAAAAGAAAAACTGGAAGTAATTGATTTAAAAATATTATTCAATATAATAGTCAGAATATACTTTCTTGATTAATTTAGATATTGAGTACCTGTAATCATAAAATCACTAATTAAATTACATATTGATTACAGATAATATATAAAATGAATTACTGACATTATATATTATTTACTTTCTCTATAATATTTTGTTCTAACGTATTATGATAACCAACTTAATTGTAGTCTTACTTGTATTGAATTTGTAGATTTAAAACTATTATATTTGTAATTAATTTAAAGTAAATTTAAAACCTTGGTTGTGACTAAAAATAGTAAATAAATTTGTGCAGGTTTGACAACAGCAATGCTCAAGGGTTGATGGAAATTATGAGCGAAGAAGAGAAAAGGGAGTTTGGGTTTGACGTGGAGAGCATTGATTGGACGGATTACATTACTAATGTCCATATTCCTGGATTAAGGAGGCATGTTATGAAGGGCAAAAGAGGAATTAATTAATGTCTACCTAAACTAAATATTCCCCCAAATTGGCTAAGAAAAATTAATAACCTGTAATAAGAATAATGTCTATTTGGGTTCTCTTTTTTTCTTTTTTCATTAACTAATTCCAAAAAGTTGTGGTCATAACAAGTTTGACCCTTTCTTGTAATTAATGAATGTTTTTATGGAAAATTTCTTGTTTTGATTGTTCAATAATTAACCTACTTAGATATTATTGATCTAAACCTATTTTAATTTATTCATATATCGTAATTTAATTCATTCATATATCGTAATTTCAAATAAAATGTCAGAAGTTTAAATCTCTATCTTCACACGTTCTCAACTAACATAGAAAAAAAGTATATTAAAATTATTCAACATACTATAAAGAAATCAAAAGGTCTCTATCTAATGTCTCACTCTACATTTCAAAATTAAAAATTTTCTTGTTACAATATATAATCTCGTGTTTTAGTCCAATTTCCTATCTTCTCTTGATTACTATTATTTTAATCTTACTCTTAACATTTGGCTCTCTCAAGTTTGATGACTCTTGGTCTAAAATGATCTTGTTCGCACGAGGTTTGTAGAGAAACTTGTTTCATGGAGTTGAACTTGTGTTTGTGTTAATTTGATACAATGACTTCTTCTTCTTCAGGCATTTCATTTTTTACTATTCGATGACGGAAATGTGGTGACATGAAGCTTTACATTCCTTTTATTTTAAGCTTTCATTTTCAGAATTAGTAAAGATGACATCACTCCTTTTTACCTTTAGCGACCTTCGTTGTGTTGAGAGAAACGAAGATCTTTCTTTTCATTCACGAAGGTACAACACTATGAGTTTCTTCGTCGTCTCTTGTTTCACAAAATGACTTCTCAGCTGATTGACTTTCGGTGTCCTTATGCTTAAGACAGTGCCAAACTGACGTGTGAGATACTGATTTCTTATTTTTTATAGCTACATTAGGACATTGCTGTGAATCTCTCCTTAACTTTTTATCTCATTAGACCATTTTTTCTAGAGCAACTCTCAACACCTTCACACTTGAGACGATCGAAAATTGACACACGTGATGCTCCCCCATTTTTCTTTGTAGTCGTATTTCGAAGACTGATGGTCATGTTCCCTCTAGCATTTGACAAATGACCTCACCTACTTTTGAAGGCATGGTCAACCTTCGAAAGGCCGAGCATCAACCAAGGCTAAGCGTTAGGCGTTGAATTTTTTTCTCCTCTATCGTCATGCTTAATTTTTCAAAGACTAAAAGCATGTGCGACAAACAGTCTAATGCGGTCGAAGGCTGAGGTTCTTCGATTATTACTCTTTTTTTTTTTTTTTTTGGCATCATCAACCTCTTCTGTAGTTATATTGTTGTTGTCGACCACCTTTCCCTTCAATCTTCTGGTTATACGAATTGACTTTGATGACTTGTACCCAAGTCCTTTTCTCAATGCAGGTATAACATGCCTATTTTGCAAAAGCTTCTTCTGGGTTGGAGAAAGCTCAGGCACGCTCATAGATCTTCAAGCTTTTAAACTCAGTATGACTTGCAAAATCATAACCTGCTTTCACCAGCAGCTTGTAAGCCTTAGGGTTGATAGGCTTGTAAAGAGCTATCTTATTAGTACTGATTCCCTCAATTATTCTTCAATTATTTGCTTAAAATGTCTATTTTGATAGTAAATTCCAATTCCGACTCAAACAAAGTTATTTTGAAAGATTTGTAGCTAATTCGAGCCAAACGACACCAAAGAATCACTTAACAAAAAAATCTAGGACAAATTACCACTATGCCCCTCAAGAGGAACAATTCAACACACTTCAACAGTGCTTGCAGCGTCACAGCGCTCCTCACAACACTGAGCCAGACGCTAGCCCGACGCTTGAAGATAGAATGCATCTATTTGCTGTAAAAACAGGGAGCGTCACAACACTTCACCCAGGGGCGCAATGCTTCGAAGATTGACGGAATCGTCTCCCGCGCCTTGAGCAACCAAGCGTCAGCGCAACGTCAAGATGCTAGCCCAATGCTTCTTGGCTATTTTACGATTTAGCATTGCAACACTAGCCTTGGTATTGTGACGCTACACCTGTAAATTTAAATTCATTTGTTTCATTTTCAACAAAGATGGGGAGAAAAATTCATGTTTTAGTTGATAGAGAGCTGAACAAAATTAGAGAGAAAATTACCCAACCTTGTGTTTGTATGAGAGATTTCTTGTAACTTTTACAATTCCCTAGTGAATTGATTGATGGAATTCATCATACTTTCAAGATATTCTTCAAGACTTCTTATCTCTATGGCTAGGTAATTCTTTTTCTTAGGAATTCTTAATTTTAGGTTTAATTCTTGAGTTCTTTTTTATATTTTCTTGAATTGTCTTCATCCTTGAATGTTCTTGGGCTAAATTTGAATAGAAATTAATGGAGAATAATTGACTCTTTGATTCCATTGAATTCTTGTATGTAATTCTTGCTTGGCACTATTGCATAATGGTGAGATAGGTTACAAAATTAAGTTTTCTTGTATTAATTAGGACTTTTCTCGTATGTAACTCTTGAAATTCTTGATTAGAACATTCATTCAATGGGCTTGTATAAGATCGGACCACGAAATAAGTCACTCTTACTTTCTAAAGTTGTTAATGTTTAAGACTGACTATTTCAAAGCGATGACCCAGGTAACTTAACCTTAATCCTAAGCTAACTATGGTTTGGGATTATCCTTAGATTTGCATAGGTGAGGGTTGGCTCAACAACGCTAGCTCAATAAACCTCCATTTCAGGGGTAAGATCGAGTAGATAGCTGAGGACATAGGGTGCAAGATGGAATTCACTCCTACCTACTAGGGATAGTAGAGAGGTTGTTCCCTTAAGTGTTGACTCCGGATTTTGAACAAGGGACCCCACTCTCTCATTGGCCCGAGAGGAACTCAATTTGTTGATCGGATCGCAAACTAATTGTTCATTAGAGGATTAGTAGGACTTAAGGAACAAGAGGTAATCTCGGGGATAAAACAACCATTTGACCCAGCCGTTATTACGAACAACCTGTGAAGGGTTAACTTATTAATCATAGATATATCGAGTGGATATAATTTATCTACAGTGAGGGAAGTGCAACTTTAGGCTTTAGTGAAGTGACCCAGTAGTTAACGAATGAGGGTTAATTTGGTGTAAAGAGTTCAACCAATTAATCTCGGATCGTTGGAGCCCATGATATGTAGGTCCACGAGGTCCCTCTATTAGCTCATAAATGGATTGGCCTTAGAGTAGCATGATAAATTAATTTGAAACGTTTAAATTAGAATTAGTAATTATCTGTGATATAATTACACGTTTAATTTTGGAATTAAACGAAATTGGTGAATCAATTAATATTTAAATATGATTTAAATATTAAATTCATGAATAGGGATTCATGATGGTAGAATTAGTGTTAAATTAATTAGAATTAATTAAATTGTTTAATTGATTATTTATTATTAATTTTATTAGAAAATTAATTATTGAATTAATTTTTTAAAATTAATAAAGATTTCAATTTTGAAAATAAAATTGATTTTGGAAATCAATTTAGAAAAACAAATTTGAAGAAAAGTTTGAAAATGGAAAATCCCAAAAATGGGATATCTCCACTTTCAAAACCAAGATGCTCACACATATTTCTACCATTGTTTTGATTCAATCTTTCAAGCATGAGGTGCAACTCATGCAGCCATCTTCTTTGCATGATAGTCTTGCAATAAATAGAGAAGATTTGGCTAAGAATCGAACATGCAACTAATGCAACATATGAGTTTTTGCTGAAAAACTTGAGGTTGAAGAAGGTCCTCTTCCATAGTGCAGTAGTGACTTCTTCTCCAAATTCCTTTTATTCAAGCTTATTTTGAGTCCCACAACTCAATCTAAGGCACCAAAAGAATAGTAAGGAAGGCCTTGAGGTGGTTCACAAGTTGATTTGGAGAAAATTTGCAACTGAATTTAAGATTCAAGTGGTTTTACGAAGGTATGTTATGAAACCCTCTTATTAGTTTATGAGCATGCTTAACTTAAAGCCAAAATTAATGAATTAGAATACTTATTGATCCGTTAACTTCCACTGTGTATTCTCTGACTCTAACATGTACAATTTCTTAGTAGAAGATGTTTTGTTACGAGTTGGAGAATTAATATTTCCCATTGATTTTTACATTTTAAAAATGGATGAACCATACTCTACTTCTTCCTCTAATATTTTACTTGGTAGACCCTTTATGAAAACTGCAAAAACTAGAATTGACGTAGATAAAGGGTCCTTATCAGTAGAATTTGATGGAGAGGTAAAATCCTTCAACATTTATGATGCCATGAAATTCCCTGAGGAATATTTGTCTCTTTGTTCCATAGATACATACAACGTGTTTGATGAATTATTGTTTTCTATTGATGAAAATTTGGATTTTGGCCCCTCCATTGATCTTGACGATGAAGACTCTTCGATTGACTCTTTCTTTACTTCAATTGATTTTGATTTGAATGATAATTCTTCTAATGATGATGTTGTAGAATCTCAGGTACAAGGGATCGAGCTTAAGGCTCTCCCTCTCACTTCACGTATGTTTTCTTAGGAGAAGAAAAAGCCTTTCCTGTAATCATATCTAAAGAACTCACATCTTCTCAGGAATGTTCACTAGTGGAAACATTGAAGGATCACAAGAAAGTAATTGGTTGGACTTTAGATGATATCAAACGGATAAGCCCTTCCCTTTGCATGCACAAAATTATTCTAGAGGATGGAGCTAAGGCAAATGTTCAACCTCAAAGAAGACTAAATTCAACCATGAAAGAAATTGTTCATAAGGAAATCCTCAAGCTACTTGAAGCGGAATAATATACTCAGTCCCAGATAGCCAATGGGTAAGTCCGATACACGTGGTACCGAAGAAAACCAGGATGACCATTGTGAAAGATGAAAAATGTGAGATGATCCCAATGAGAGTGCAAAATGGTTGGAGAATGTGTATCGACTTCAGAAAACTTAACGAGGTAATAAAAATACATCATTTTCCTATACCTTTTATTGACCAAATGGTTGAACGATTAGCCGGAAAACCATATTTTTTTTTTCTTAATGGTTTTTTTGGATTTTATCAAATACCAATAGCACAGGAAGATCAAGAAAAGACTATACAGAAGATTTTTCTTATACAGAAGAAGAATCGGCTAGTTCCGGGCGTAGTAGAAGTACCTCGTCGGTCAATCAACCGGAACAAGCTGGGCCTTCCAATGTCGTACCCGCCCCCCAACCCACCGCTGCCCCAGCAGCTCAACAACGGAATCACCTGGATCAACCAAATGGTGAAGGTGGGAATCCATTGGATGCTGAATGGGCTGTCTCTTATACACATCTAGATGTGTATAAGAGACAGACCTGGATCAACCAAATGGTGAAGGTGGGAATCCATTGGATGCTGAAAGGGAGGCTAGGGCACAAGAAGAGGACGCCTGCATCTATGCCGCGATTGAGGCTTTCACGAACGCCTGCGAGAATGAGGATACTTTTACTTGCACTTATGATACATATGCATTTAGAAGAATTCCATTTGGGCTATGTAACACCCCAGGTACGTTTCAACGATGCATGATGAGCATTTTCTCTAACTATGTAGAAAAGTGCATAGAGATTTTCATGGATGACTTTACTGTGTATGGTAATTCTTTCTAAATTTGTTTGCACAATTTCAGTTTTATTTTGAAAAGATGCATACAAACAAATTTGGTTTTGAATTATGAAAAATGTCACTTCATGGCTTCTCATGGAATAGTTTCAGGACACCTTGTATCTTCTAAGGGCATAGAAGTTGACAAAGCAAAAATAAATGTCATAGCTAACCTTCCATATCCTAAAAACATCAGGGAAATGTGCTATTTTCTTGGTAGTGCAGGGTTCTACAGGAGGTTTATTAAGGACTTTTCAAAAATTGCACTCCCTTTGTCAATCCTACTTAAAAAAGATGTCGTATCTGATTTTAATAAAGAGTGCAAGGAAGCCTTTAATACAATCAAGGAGAAGTAGACATCAACTCCAATCCTTCAACCACCCCGATGGGACTTGCCATTTGAGATCATGTGTGATGCTAGCAATCTAGCAGTAGGGGTAATATTAGAACAAAGAGTTGACAAGAAGTGCTATGTGATCTGTTTCGGATCTAGAACGCTCAATTTATCTCAAATCAATTATTTGACAACAGAAAAAGAATTTCTTTCTATAATTTTTGCTTTCAATAAATTTAGATCTTATATTCTCGGTTTTCCAATAATTTTTTACACTGACCACGCTGCTCTTAGGTACCTTATGACGAATGTTAGCTCTAAAAAAGAGTTATTATTCCTAGCTTAATTCTGGCTCGTTATCGGATTTTACATGTTTATTTCCTTATTTTGTAGGTGTCAAGCAATCATAAGGTAGAATTCGCGATTTAGAGCCGAACGAGTCTAATTTGAAGCAATTAGTAGTTGATTTAAGCATCTGGGTTTCAAAGGAGTTGAGATTGACAAATTGCCATTGAGTATGGTCAGCTATTGAGTACCATCGAGTCAAATTCTACCAAGTAAACAAGCATTGAGCATCGAGAAAACAAGCAGCGAGTATCAAGTAAGAAAGCAGCGAGTAATGAGTTTCTGGTAGAACACTCAGTGTCGCAACGCTCTTCACAAGCCTTAGTCCAACTCTCATTCGACACGGGAAGGCAGTAGCATCAAGTGTAGTGTAGCGTTGCAACGCTGCCCCAAGCATCATGATGCTCCGAAATTGAATTAGCGCCAGTGTTGCAACGCTTCACAACGCTCGAGCTTCAATGCTGTAAGACAGAACACTCAGTGTTGCAATGCCCCTTCCAAGCGTTGCAACACTGCAACGGTTGACGAAAAATTGTTGAACACACGACGCAAGCAAGCATGGTAGACCAGTGGGTTCCAAAGATAAAAATCCTTGAAAACGAAAAATAATTAATAGTGAAAAAGACTTGGTTGAGGATGTAAATACTGAAAGATCTCTTGACGAAGAGCATCCATGAGCGCGTTCGGATCTTTCCGATTTCACCGTGACCGAAATATAACATATACATTCTCACATACAATTATGCAAACAAACAGTAATTAACGGCATGCTTTGAACACTAAAGAATATGGGAAAGAGTTCTCATACCAGTTGAAGACCCTCTTCAAGCTTTAGAACTCAGATGCAGCAGAAGAACCTCCACCCGTACTCTATCGCCCATCAAATATGTCGTCTGCAGCAACACGATCAACCATGAATAAGTGAATGCAGTGGGGATGACACCACCAAAATGGAGCCCTTGGAATTCTCGGAGTGAGAACCCAAAGTGTGGTCTTTGGTGAGTTTGGTAGAGGTTGGAGAATGAACTAATCGTGTAGACGATAAGCAATTGGGAGAGAAAAAGAAGCTATCGTATAGCTAAATGCTTATCGTTTAGAAGAAGCTAAACGATCGTGTAGGTTTTACTAAGCGATCGTTTAGAAGAAGGTAGACGATCCTTTAGAAAACACGGCACACTATGCGATCGTTTAAGGACTAGCATGCAATCGTTTAGGCGCGAGGTGTGTGATCATTTAGGCGTTGAGCGACTATCGTATAGGCACTCGACTTATGCGATTATTTACATTTCCACACCGATGCCAATTTTTTCGAACCTTTGTAAAATGAAACTAATTTTCATTTTATTCTTCGATTACCATAACCGAAGGGGCTGCTTCCACTAACGCACGTCCGAGAGGAATTTTAGGTCAATTATTATATAATTAATCAATTAAATAATTAATAAATATATGCATATTATATTCTTACCTTATAGTTTGATATCACATATCTACTATAGTAATTTATCCTCTACTTGATATAAATAATATTTATATCTAATTTCCTCCAAAATAATGTATCTCATACATTTAGTTAATTATATCATATATAATCAACCAGTTCAATTATATCATATATAATCGAACTCTTTCTTGTCAATTTGAACATTTCAAACTGACCCAAACACTGATTCTCGACTTTATCCAAGCTACCTAGGGGATCTAATGAAGGATCTCATAACGCAGAGTTTCATGAGCGCATTCAGATCGCTCTGATCTCGCCATGACTAAAATATAACATTATACATTTAACACATACAGTTATGCAATCAAAACTTATTTAATGGCATGCTACGAACAAAGATAAATAACAAGGAGACAGAGTTCCATGCCAGTTGAAGACTATCTTCAATCTCCGGAACTCCAACGCAGCGGACCCTCTAAATGTTCTACCAACGCTCAACGAAAAACGTTGATTGCAGCAGCACGATCAATGCTAACTCATGACCGCAACGGGGACGACACCACCACTAATGAGCCCCGAGTATTCTCGGAGTAAAAACCCAAAGGGTAGGCTTTGGTGAATTTGGTAGAGGACGGAGGAAAAACGAGTCATGTAGGCAATAAGCAAGTGGGAGAGAAAACAACGCTATTGCATAGCAGAAATGCTTATCGCATAGAGGAGCTACATGATCGTGTAGGATTTGTTGAACGATCGTTTAGGAAAAGGTATACGATCGTTTAGCTAAATCGGCACACTATACGATCATTTAGAGAAGTTATCCGATCGTGTAAGTGGAAGTGTGCGATCGTTTAGCGCGAGGTGGACGATCGTTTAGGAGAAGAAGCAACTATCATATAGGCTCTCGAGCGATCGTTTTCTTTCACCAGCGCGCTTTCACGAAATCTTTTGGGCGATTGAATGATTATGGATTGCATGATCCAAAAATGAAAACTTTTTTCATTTTTAACTCCTCGGTTACCATAACCGATTCTGTCCACTAACCCACGTCCGAACGTGGAAAAATGATTAATTATCATATAATTAATCAGTTAATTAATAAATAAATATAACCATATTATATTTATATCCTATTTAATCGTATGTTGTATCACATATCTACTATAGTATTTTCTCCTCTACTTGATATAAATCATATTTATATCTAATTTCCTCCAAAATAATATATCTCATACATTTAGCCAATATATCATATATAATTAACCAGTCTAATATATATCATATATAATCGAACTTTCTCTTATCAATTTGAACATATTAAATTAACTCAAATACTGGTTCTCGACTTTATCCAAGCTGCCCAGGGGACCTAATGGACCTGCGGCTCGAAGCTCCAACGGTACGTGAATAGCTGACTAAACTCTTTAGCCACGAGATCCACATCCGTTAACTGTCAGGCATTCCACTAAATACTAACAGCTAAACTCTTCTTACCACAGATATACTTCGTGTCCATCGGATATAACCAATCATGAGTATGATGACCCTTCACAGATGCTCGTAAGTATAGCTGGCCAATTTACCATTTTGCCCCTGTTAGTTACATCCCCTCCTTACGGTACCACTGATTCCTCTAATAAACAATACAACATAGCCCAACTATGTGTGAACATCTCTCGGCCAAAAGAAGGTGTGTGCGCCACATCGTTTAAGCCCCGGAATCAGCCCTTAAAGGAGTTATCTATCTACTTACCCCTACCTCGGGGAAGGAGTGAATTCCATCTTGTGCAGCTGAGTTCCCAACTCCCAAATCAGACGAATCTCCAAAATGGTAGGTTTGAATCAGCAACCTGGCCACTCGCACCCATACAAATCAAAGGACCACCCTCAATGGCACGATTCCCAACTCACTCAGGATTGAGGTCATGTTACCTATGGTCATCCTAGTGAAGTGAAGTTTCTGTCATGAATAGTGTTATATAACTAGACATTAACACTTCGTGGTCAGGACTTATACAAACTCTTTGTATAGGACGCCCCCGCTCGCATGTCCCCAACACGAATGATCAGGATCAGACCATCTGTGATAAGTCACAACACTTATGACCATTTCACAAAGCGGGTCGCATCCGTAGCGTTACCAGGATAAGGTTTCCCTCCTATATCCATATACTACAGACCATTTTGGTTATCACTCAAGACATGATCCACTTGTATGTCACCACATACATGCTTGAGTCACATACAGATAACCAGGAATTTTATGTTTATTAGTTTGTGGTAAAGCAAATAAAACAATTAACTAAGCAAAATACAAGATGTGAAGTAAATATTATATATTAACAACACAAGTGTTCGTACATGCTATTTACAAACTACAGGACACGAGACTTTAGGGCATCAACCCCAACACCTAATGGACTTGTGGCTCGAAGCTCCAACGGTAAGTGAATAGCTGACTAAAATCTTTAGTCACGAGATCCATCATCCGTTAACTGTCAGGAATTCTACTAAAGATAAACAGCTGAACTCTTCTTACCACAAATATATTTATGTGTCCATCAGATGTAACCAATCATGAGTACGATGACCCTTCATAGATGCTCGTAAGTAAAGCTGGGCCAATTTACCGTTTTGCCCCTGTAATTACATCTCATTTCTTAAGTACCACTGATTCCTCTAATGAACAATACAACATAGTCCAACTATGTGTGAACACCTCTCGGGCTTAGAGAAAGTGTGTGGCACCACATCATTCAAGCCCTAGATTCAGCTCTTAAGGGAGCTATCTATCTACTTGCCCCTACCTTGGGGAAGGAGTGAATTCTATCTTGTGTGGCTGAGTTTTCAACTCCCAAATCAGATGAATCCCCAAAATGGTAAGTTTGAATCGACGACCTGGCCACTCGCACCCATACAAATTAAAGGACCGCCCTCAATGGCAGAAGTTCCCAACTCACTCAAGATTGAGGTCATGTTAACTATGGTCATCCTAGTGAAGTGAAGTCTCTGTCATGAACGGTGTTATATAACGAGACGTTAATACTTCGTGGTCAGGTCTTATACAAACTCTTTGTATAGGACACCCCCGCTCGCATGTCTCCAACACGAATGATCAGGATCAGACCATATGTGACAAGTCACAACACTTGTGATCATTCCACAAAACGGGCCGCATTCGTAGCGTTACCAGGATAAGATTTCCCTCCTATATTCATATACCACAGACCATTTTGATTATTACTCAAGACATGATCCACTTGTATGTCACCACATACATGCTTAAGTTACATACAGATAACCAGGGATTTTATGTTTATTGGTTTGTGGTAAAGAAAATAAAACATGCAATTGAGTAAAAAACAAGATGTGAAGTAAATATCATATATTATACAACACAAGCGTTCGTACAAACTGTTTACAAACTACAGGATACGAGACTTTAGGGCATCAACCCTAACAAATACCCATAAAGAAATCCTCAACATGACTAGTGAGGAAGGTGAAATACCTAAAGATAATAATGAAATTTCAATAAACTACGTCATGATAGGAAAAAGATAAAAACGAACTAATGTAACTATTGACAATATTTTTACATATAATGTTGCTCTTGATATTATATCTGAAAATAAGGATCATGAAGCAAAATCTGTTGAAGAATGTTGACATAAAAAAGATTGACTTTAGTAGAAAGAAGCAATCGAGGCAGAATTAAACTCACTTTCAAAACGTCAGGTTTTTAGACTAGTAGTCCGAACATCAGAAGATGTTAAACTTGTGGGATACAAATGGGTATTTGTGAAGAAAATAAATGAAAATAATGAGGTCACAAGATATAAAGAAAGACTAGTTGCACAAGATTTTTCACAAAGTCCTGGTATTGATTTTGAGGAGACGTATTCTCTGGTGGTGAATACAACTACATTAAGATATTTAATTGGCTTGACTGTGTATAAAAGTCTGAATATGCATCTTATAGATGTAGTCACAACATATTTATATGGATCTCTTGATAATGATATTTATATGAGAATTCCAGAAAGATTTAAGGTACCTGAAACATATACATCAAATTCTCGGGAATGGTATTCAATAAAGTTAAATAGATTACCATGGATTGAAACAATCAGGATGGATGTGGTACAATCGCCTGAGTAGATATTTATTGAAAGAAAGATATCAAAATAATCCAATATGTCTGTGTGTTTTTATAAAGAAATCACAATCAGGATTTGCTATTATAACTGTATATATATGACTTGAATATAATTGGAACTCCTGAAGAGTTTTCAAAGGCAATAGAATATCTTAAGAAATAATTTGAGATGAAAGATCTCGGGAAAACAAAATTTTGCCTTGATTTGCAAATTGAGCATTTAGCAGATAGAATATTTATTCATCAGGCAACTTATACAGGAAAATTTTTGAAAAGATTTTATATGGACAAAACACATTCATTAAATATTCCAATGGAAGTCCGTTCATTGTGAAGGAAATCAGATTCGAGATTTCCATGAGCAGCGGAAATAGATTATTCCAAATCACAATCATGAATGAACAATACATTTACAGTCGACTTCAAACAAGCGGTTATACAATTCATACAGAAATTACAGCATGAAAAACTCAAATGAACAAAGAGAGAAACTCTACGAACATTTGAAGATGCGTCTCCACGTTCCGTTGCACACGATCGCTCGAACACCAGCAACTTCAAACGCTCGATCTACATGACCGCAACACCGCACGAACTCTTTGCACTCGTCCTCAACGATCGCCGCAGTAGCGCGAACGGCCTCTAGAAAACCTCGTCGGTGTCAAGTTGATCTAACACCACCAACAAGACGACCTTGGTATTCTCGGTGTGAGAATCCAGAGGGTGGGCTCTGTTCGGACTTGGTATGAGGCAGACGGAGGAGGAAATACCGGTCGTGTACTTTGGGCAAGCGATCGTCTAGCAAAAGTATGCGATCGTTTAGTAAATACTGCACGTTTAGCTTGCCACTGTATGATTGTTTAGCTCGTCAGCCATCGATAAATCCACATTTACTTGACGACTATTGTGAGATCCCTTTTACGTCAAGAGAGAATCTCAAAACTTTTATGAAAAACCTTTTGTAAATCTTCTTTTCAAAATAAGAAAACCACTTTCCTTTTAAACTCACGGTTACCATGAATTCGATAACCACTCATTCACTTGGTTATTAAAGAAAAAGAATAATTATCCAATAATTAATATTATTATAAATATAAATGATAACAAACTTATCACACTATATTTATAACCTATAGTTTTAATATTTCATCTCATGAAACATATAAACCATAGTTCTTTTTCTATTCCATGGTACTTAATGTAAATCTCATTTACATCAATCCTCCACTAGATGTATCTCATACATCATACCGATTATATCATATATAATCAAAATACCCCTTGTCAATTTGAACATTTCAAATCAACACCAAGAATTGATCCTCAACTGAATCCATTGAGCAACCAAGGGGACCTTATGGACCTGTAGCTCGAAGCTCCAACGGTACGTGAATAACCGATAAACTCTTTAGTCACGAGATCCACCATCCGTTAACTGCCAAGCACTCCACTAAAGACCGACAACTGAACTCTCCTTACCACAGATATATTATGTGTCCATCTTAACCAATCGGTTGTGCGACAACCCTTCACAGATCACTCGTAAGTACAACTAGGTCAATAACCGTTATGCCCCTGTAGTTACATCTGTCTCCTTAAGTACCACTGATCCCTCTAATAAACATAAATCATAGTCCTACTATGACCGAGTCTTCTCTTCCAAAGAGAAGTTATGGCCACTATGTTCAAGCCCCAGAATCAGCCCTTAAGGGAGCAATCTCTCTACTTATCCCTGCTTCGAGAAAGGAGTGAATTCCATCTTGTGGAATGAGTTCCCAAAAAGGTTGACATGTTGAGTTGGCAATCTGGCCATTCTCACCCATACTAATCAAAGGACCGCCCCTAAAGGCAGGAGTTCTCAAAACACTCAGGATTGAGGTCGTGTCACCTATGGTCGTTTCGGTGAGATTTAAGTCTCTTGTATCAATGGCGTTATATACAGAGTCTAGTCATCTCGTGGTCCAGGTATTATACAAACTCTTTGTATAGGACACCCCCGCTCGCACGTCTCGACATGAATGGTCAAGATCTACCATCTGTAGTAGTTCACAACACTTGCAAACCTTTACAAAGCAGACCGTATCCATGGTGTCACCAGGATCAGGTATCCCACCTTAATCCTTATACTACAGACCTATTTAGGTTATCACTTAAGGCATGATCCAATTGTATATCACATATACATGCTTAAGTTCACATAAGATAACCAAGGAACTTTATTTATTGGATACGAGTAAATTCCAGAATTAAATAACATTTATGTTGCGAAATCAACAATTAAAGAACACAAAAAGGGAACGTAGAGTAGGGAAGATCGACACAAAGATATACGTGGTTCACTAATAGTGTGTTAGCTACATCCACGGGCAGAGGGAGAACAATATTATTTGAGAGAATGTTTTTCAAAATTACATAAAAAAAATCGCGCTTCTAGGTTAGAGAGTTGATATATCGCACTGCTTTAAACCCTAGGGTCAAAATCATAAATAACTACAAAAAAATAAATATGTTGAATACAAGGCATTTCAATAACTTATTTTATTCATTAAAAATGTGTATCTTTACAAAACAACGAGACTCTGGGAGAATTAGGACACCAATCCCAACACATTGGATATAAAGAAAGATATATTTCAACCTTAAGAAGATAATGAAGAACTTATTGGTCCTGAAGTACCATATCTTAGTGCAATTGGTGCATTTATGTATCTTGCTAATAATACAAGACTAGATATTGCATTTTCAGTAAATTTATTAGCTAAATATATCCTACAAAAAGACATTGGAACGAAATTAAGCATATACTTCGTTATCTCCGAGGAACAATCGATATGAGTTTGTTTTATTCAAATAAATCAAATTTTGATCTAGTTGGTTATGCAGATTCTAGATATTTATCTGATCCACACAAAGCTAGATCTCAAATAGGTAATCTGTTCACAAGTGGAGGAACTGCTATATCATGATGATCGGTGACACAAATTATAACGACTACTTCCTCAAATCATGCTGAGATTCTTGCAATTCACGAGGCTAGTCGAGAATGTGTATGGCTAAGGTTAATGACTCAACACATTCATGAAACGTGTGGCTTGTCTTCTAATAAAAATCTTCCAACAATATTATACGAAGACAACACAATGTGCATAGCCCAAATCAAAGGAGGTTATATTAAAGGAGATAGAACAAAACATATTTCACCAAAGCTTTTCTATACTCATGATCTTGAAGAGAATGACAACATCACTGTACAACAAATTTGTTCGAAGGATAACCTGGCAAACTTATTTACAAAGGCATTACCAACCGCAACTTTTGAAAAATTGGTGCACAATATTGGAATGCGGTGACTTAGAGATCTTAACTGATGTTTTCATGAGAGGGAATAAATATATTGTATTCTTTTATGAGTATGTATTATATGAAATATGTACTTTTTTTTCTTCACTAGGGTTTTTTCCCATTGGATTTTTCCTAGTAAGGTTTTAATGAGACATATTATATAATAGGCATCTAAAAGGGAGTATGATGAATATTATAATAAAAAATAGATGTGCATTGCTTAGTGTCCTAAAAGCCATGTGTCACCATTCATGGTCCATGTGCCTTGTATTAATTCACGTTTGGTGTCCATGTAAGTCCACATCCTACTTGCCACTTTGTCAATAAATAGTGGTCTTTGGTAGATCTTAAAATGATATACCCATTAGTGAGAAATCCACACTAAATGGTGATATACCCATTTTATAATTTTAGTTTTTATTTATTTATTATTATCATATTATACTTTTCCATATTCGTATTCCTGTTATGCTCCTCAATTTCATAACATGTACTACTTTTTTCTATAATTTTCTTCGTTGATTACTTACCTTTCAAAACCGTTTCTAATCAAGCCAATTTTTCCAAAACTATTTTTTAAAAAGATGATTTTGTTATTGACGGAAAAAAAAAAAAGAAAGGAAAGAAAGTATATATATTTATATATTGGATTTTCTTATTTGTATTTGGCTTTACTTCTTTTATACATATGACATTTTGGTCCCTAAATTTTCATTGGAGTAACAATTTAGTCTATGAAATTTGAAACAATTTAGTCCCTATTATAAAGAAAATCTCTTTAAAATTAAGTTTCAACTTTATTATGTAACAACTTAATCCTTATACATTATAAAAAAAAAATTAATTTTAGATCACTTTATTGATCTACATATATAATAAATTTTATTAAATTTAATAATATTTTTTATGATAAGGATTAAATTGTTATAAGTTATAAAATCTATGGACTAAATTATTATATATTGTGAGGACTAAATTGATATAAATTTAAAAATACATATAAATTGCTACCAACTAGATTTACTTGTATGAAAGTTTTAACCTCTCAATATATGTTAGGGTTTAAGAAAAAGAAAGAAAGAAAGAAAGAAATCAGAGTAGACCCCTAGTATAAAAAGACTTTTTTATGGTTGTTGGCGAGCAAACCGGTATCTCGCCCAAAAAGCAGAGCAGACCCCTACTTAAGTAAGTGTGAGAGGAAAAGGGGATCAAAATGTCCCATCAATTGAGGACTTTCCTTTCATTCCCCACCCCCCTTTCCATTCTTCCTTCCCCTTTCCTTCCCTTTTTTTCAATAAAGAAGCCCCGCTCCCTAAAGAAAGGGCCTATCTCTGATAAGGAAACGAAATGATCTCAATTTGACGACAAACCGGTTTGATGATTGTTCTCCACTAACCACAAGGATATAGGGACTCTATATTTCATCTTCGGTGCCATTGTTGGAGTGATGGGCACATGCTTCTCAGTACTGATTCATATAGAATTAGCACGACCTGACGATCAAATTCTTGGTGGGAACCATCAACTTTATATTGTTTTAATAATGACTCACACTTTTTTAATGATCTTTTTTATGGTTATGCCGGCGATGATAGGTGGATCTGGTAATTGGTCTGTTCCGATTCTGATAGGTGCACCTGACATGGCATTTCCACGATTAAATAATATTTCATTCTGATTGTTGGCACCAAGTCTCTTGCTCCTATTAAACTCTAGTAGAAGTGGGTAGCAGCACTGGGTAGACGGTCTATCCACCCTTAAGTAGAATTACCAGACATTCTAGAGGAGCAATTGATTCATCAATTTCTAGTCTTCATCTACCTGATATTTCATCCATTTTAGATTTTATCAATTTTATAACGACTATTTTCAACATACATGCGTGGACTTGGAATGACTACGCATAGATCATCCCTCTTTGTGTGGTCCGTTTTAGTGACAGCATTCCCACTTTTATTACCATTTTTGGTACTGGCAGGGGTTATTACCATGTTATTAACGATGGAAACTTTAATACAACCTTTTTCGATCCCGCTGAGGACCCCATATGTTAGGGTTTAAGAAGAAAGAAAGAAAGAAGGAAATAAATCAGCCTTCAGCAACCTCCCTCGCGCACAGTCTCTCTCCCTCGCCTCCCTCCTCACGCAAACCACGGCCACCAGGGCAGACGTTCGCCGGTCGCCGTCGCACGCCGCTCGTCTCTGCCCAGCTGTGCGGTATGTTCCGGCCGTCTCCCTCTCTCTTTCTCTCCCGTTTTTCGCTCTCTCTAAGTTTTGACTCTCTTCCTACGTATTCAGATTCAGCCGCTGCTGTTAGTACCTTCATCGCGCCGCCCACCATTCGTTCGCAAATTCGGAATCTTCAAAATGAAGAACTTGTTCATTTCGACCCTAATTCTTCAATCGCGATACCAGAGCCCCAAGCTTTTTCTGTACCATCAATGGCGAGGAATAGCGAAGGTTCGTCTCAAATGGGTCAAGAATCGGAGTCTCGATCACATCATCGACACGGAGACCGATTTGAAGGCCGCTTGCCTTCTCAAGGACGCCATTAAGCGCTCCCCTACTGGCTTCATCACCGTCAAATCCATCGCCGATTGGCAAAAGCTGCTCGGCCTGACCATTCCTGTTATTCGATTCATTCGGAGGTATCCAACTCTTTTTCACGAATTTCCCCATTCTCGTTACGCTAATTTGCGTTGCTTTCGTTTGACGGATACCGCACTGTTTTTAGATCAGAAAGAGAGTAGTATACATCAAGTACACGAGAATGACACTGTCGAAAGACTTTGTAGAGTGCTTATGATGATGAAAACTAGGGCTGTTCCTCTTCAATCCTTGCGTCCCTTAGAATGGGATCTTGGTCTGCCATGTGATTTTGAGAGGTCATTGGTTCCAAGATATCCAGATCATTTTCGATTGGTGAAGGCCTCCAATGGGGATTGGTGTCTGCGGCTTATGGAATGGCGCGAGGAATTTGCAGTTTCAGCCTTGCAAAGGAGCAATCAGAGCTCTGAATTGGGAGATGCGTATAGGCAATTCAAAAGGGGGCATACCACATTGGCTTTTCCTATGAATTTTCCGAGGGGATATGGGGCACAAAAGAAGGTAAAAGCTTGGATGGAAGAGTTTCAGAAGTTACCTTACATTTCTCCATATGAGAGTTGTAGGCAAATCGATCCAAATAGTGATCTGATGGAGAAAAGAGTTGTTGGGGTTCTACATGAGCTTTTGAGTTTGACTCTTCACAAAAAAACTAAAAGAAACTATTTGAGAAGCTTGAGAGAGGAAATGAATCTCCCCCATAAGTTCACTCGAATCTTCACTCGGTATCCTGGAATCTTCTATCTCTCCTTGAAGTGTAAGACCACAACTGTGTCTCTCAAGGAAGGGTATCAGCGAGGAAAGTTGGTGAACCCACATCCTTTGACATGTCTAAGGGAGAGATTTTATCATGTCATGAAGACTGGACTGTTATACCGTGGGAAAGGTGCTGCATTGTTGGAAAAGGAGGGCATTTTGCTTAATAATACAGCCGAGGTGGTGGAGGATGGTTTGGATATTGAATCAGATGAGGCAGGTGACGATGAATGTTCTGAGGATGAAAACTCACAAGCTGAGGAATCTGATTCAGATTAATGGACAATGGACATTGGACTCAGATAAATGGATCCTTCCTTTGCTAGTTGCCAAAAAAGAGGAACAAAAATCAACGCCTCCTATGTATATATATGAGAAATGGGAGCTTACTCTTTTCCTTATATTTGTTTATGCATGTTGTTGTTCTTGCTTGAAAAAAATTGTGTTGACATGCAATCGTCTTCTTGTAGTTTTCTTTTCTTTTTTGACACAAGTTATTCCTTCATTTTTCGTTCAGCACTTGTTGGAGGACCCTAAAAGATTGGGAAGTTAGGGAGCAATTGATTTGATTGCAATTTAGGCAGATTGAGTTGAGTGATATCTTTTGTTTTTCTTGCAGTTTCATTGGTAGGTGACTCCATCTAAGGAATCGACATTGTCCCATGTAATAAAATGCCATGTAGTTTATGTAATAAATACATAAGCTATTGAGGAAAGAAATGCTTTCTGGTGAAGAGAGATTTGGAAAGATGGTATTATGCACTATTCCTGACTTGCGAAAAGAAATGCAGAAGGTTTTCTATGTAAGAAAAACATTTTTCATACTTTCATGATGTTCATACTCAAAACTCAAAACTTGATCCAGCAGAAAGCTCTGAAGAGAAGGACATGGCTGGTAAAGAAATTATTTATCTGCAACTCTGTATAGATTGGAGTAAGTTTAGTTTTATAATTTCTGGCCCTTCTTTGTCTCTGTTATACTTTCTGCATTAAAGGCTAAAAAAGAGTTATTCTGGCACTTGTTTTCAAGATGGTTAGTCATTGCAATGCATTTCGTTTGCTTTTTTCTGTTTGAAACCATATCTGGATTTATATTTGTTAGCTTGTAAGATTATGAACAATGTAGAGACAAGCTACCCTAAAGTATACATGTGACCTTTGATGTGCTGGTGTTGTATCAAACTAGTTGGATTCTTACTATAGTTGATTCAAATAAAGACTGATTCTGTTATATACTTCCTTTCGATTTCATTCTGTCTTAGCCTTTGCCTTTGTTGCTTGCATTTAGTGTATTCATTTATACGTCAACTTCATTTTTCTTTTGGATAATAAACTGTGCGCTATAAAATAAAAGGAAACTATGTAGCCTAGGGGTTGGGTGGGGTGGATAATCATCCAAAAAGAATAATCGTTGGTGGATAGAATATACTATGTACCCCTATGTAGCCTAGGGGTGGGGTGGATGATAGGATATACCATCCAAAAAGAATCCATCGAGGATCTCCTCTTAGAAAAATCCTACTTATTGTAGGAACAAGTGGTTCACTCTAGAAGGGAGGCATCTAGATCCACACCAACTTCTCAGACAACAGGATCTTGTTTCTTCATCCTTAATGTAAGGGAAGGGCCCCTCATACTAAGGGGGAAAGTGTCCAATGGAGGAACTTTCTTTGTAACCTCTTGACAGTATTTTGGCTTTCTATGGAAGAGAGATTAAGTAAGGACAGGATCTCTTTTATAGGGGAGGCTATATAGTTCTGGAAATTTACGAGAAAAGGGAACAGTGTTGGCTCTAGCGTCTCCCCTAAATCGGATTTGTCTTCTATTCGAAGCTTGGAGTTGGGGCAATGAGTGGAGTTGTGAGATTTGAGAACTTGTGAAATCCAGTCTAGGAACTCATAGTGTAAGGAGTTAATAAGACATATAATTGAATATATATAATTAAAGAAAAAAAATATATATGTAAAAGTGAGCTTTCCCTCATTTGTATTTGTACGTTAGATATGAGAAATTAAGTTGAAACTTTTTCAAAAAGATCATATACTTTATATATTGAATGCAATCTCCTCCCAAAATGAGGTAATTTAATATTCAATAATCACAATGGTCATTGATAATGAAATATTAGAGTGTTGTAAATTGTGCAAACATACAAGTATAACTAGCAGTTGAGACATTTTACATCTCTTCTCAATCTTTTTTTTCTCTCTTTCCATTAATGGGGGAATCCATTCTCTTCTCAATTCAATCTTTCCATTAAGATTTTTTACTTTTTCTTTTTTTTCCTTATTTCAAAGTTTGTTCAATTTTAGTCTTTGTATTTTCTATAATCTTAAATTTAGTTTTTCAAAGTTATTTTTTGCCAAAATTGAATAGATAATATAATAATTTTCATGCAAGAAAGTAAAATCTTTTTAAAATTTATAGTAAAAATGTTATAGATAATGAAAAGTTTTTTTTTTTTTTTTTTTTTAAAAAAAAATCTAGTATTGGAGATTAAATTTTAAAATTTATTGAAAGTATATGGCTTAAAATTGGATAATTGTAATTACGATAACTAAAATTAAACAAACTTCAAGTATAGGACTAAAAGGATATTTTAACATTAATTTTTTTTTTGGAAAAAAAGTACATACACCGAAATGTATGTGCAAATTTTTGTCAATTATATGAATGTGTAGATCATTTTAAAATATACTTTCAATTATTTAAAATTAATTTTGATGATATGAAAATTGTATTTAAGATGTGATTTTGAACATGCTAAAATTGATTGTAATATATCACTATGGAAAAGTAAATAAGTTTGAACGGCAAATAAAATGGAGAAGAAAATGGGAGGTAAAGAAATATTGGAACTATAGATTAGAAACTTTTAATTATGGTTTAAGATATTAAATATCACAATAAAACTCGGCCTAAAGAAAAAAAATTAGTTAGGATTACGATTTCCTTAAATCACATTTATAATGCACTGAAAATTCCTTATATGAAAAATATTTTGAGTGAAAGAAAGTTATATTAAACGTAGAATTTAAGGTTCGTTTAGATCGATTTGAAAAAAATATATTTTCAAAAAGTTCATTTTTATTTAAATATTTTTGAAAAAAATAGATGAAAATACACTTCAAAATTATTTTGAGTGATTGTTAAATATTTTAATTTTTCTCAAAATAATATATTTTTTAAAATTAGGTACTTGAAAATGTATTCAAAACGGTAAACACATCTTTAATTGATCCTCGAAGAACTCTTAATCACTTTATTTATTTGGGACATTTTTTAATATGGCTATCAAAACAACACATTGTTTTTTTTTTTTTTTTAAATTATTAATATTGTTTTTTTCAAGCTTATTGGAAATGTGGTTGTTTTGAAAGTTAATTATAATTCAGATATTATTCATCCTGATGTGACTTTAATCAAATCTGATGTCTTCAGGACACGAGAATTATTACATTTATTAAAAGGGTATATAAAATGGGGCAATTTCCTTTCATTTTGCTGTGTGTTTCTTTCAAGTTTTCATTTTTTTTATAAATAAAATGACAGTTTGAGAGCTTGAACTCAAGCCCTCTAATTGTTAAGAGATAATTTTAAAATTATTAAAATCACATTTTTTTTCAGGTTTAGAATCACTTCAAAAGAGTCAAAACACATCTTTAAACACTCAAAATTAATTTAATATTTGATTTTATACTTTTAAATGCAATTTTGATACATCAAAATAAGCTTAGAAGGATTAAAACATGTTTTGAAATAATTTTGAAAATGAAAAAAGGGATCTTAACCATTTTAAATCGACTCCAAATGAGTAGTCGTAAACTAATTATCATTGTTTATCCGAAGCACCTATTAGATATAAACATAAAAATCTAGAGACTATCTCTAAATCCCTAAAAAAATTAGCATGTTTTAGAACCAGTTGAACTGAACAAGACTAGGGAAGAAGAAAGGAAAATTCATGAATTAACAAAACTAGACTTTAACGTTGAATATACGATTTTATTTTGTTTGATTTTAGCTCATAATTCTAAATTTGTCCGATACAAGATTAATTATTATTGGTAGAATTTGAGGTATTTATTAAACTTTGATTCTTACCAAAAGCAAAACGCTGTTAATGTAATCTATGAAGTAGCCCACATTTAAATTAAAATTAATATAGTCTAACATATATTTTACGTTTATATATATTTTCATCTTATAAACGCTCTAAAGGATGTCGTTTCTTACCGAGGAAGCTAAGCTAAGGTGCGGGGATGTTGCTTTCATGCACACCTCCTGCTACCATAACTACAAGGCATATTCTCTTGCAAAAAAGATGTTGAAAAATGGATGTCATTTCTTCTCTACACACCTTATCTTCAAGAATTGTCTTTTTTTGTTCTCTTTTGAAATATGAAAAAACAACCTTTTTACTTGAAATATGCACATTAAATTTTAATACCTAAGGTGATAACATTACAAAATTAAGGGAACAAAATCTCCAAGATATTTACTATTTATTACAATTTTTACTATACTTGTCATTTTCAAACGTGCCATTATGTTGAAATACTTCAAGAGTTAGAAGCCATTCACACTTAGTTAACTCCCTTCCTAGCCTTTTAAGCCTTGAGTATCCTTAGGCCAACGCACACTTCCTTCCTTCGTGACATAGTTGGTCTCATGGTGTCTACTTGGACGCATGGTAGGAGTTGATGTTCAATCTTGTAGCCACTGTTGCTTCAATGCCAACCCTTTCTACTTCCCTTTATTTTCCAAGACTTATAGCATCATTTACAACCCGAATTAGACAAAACTTTCTTCATGAAATTTGTTAAGAATTGTCTCAAGAAGCTCACTGTCAAATTGGAGCCTCTAGTTCCTCTTCTAGAGCTCAACATGCTCCAAATACCCCAATATGTTCTAGAGGCTTCGAATTCTGACCTTCATCTGGTTCCCTTCACTTTTGGGCATCTTTTTTACCAAAACTTATCATGGCAGCAACCTAGGTTTATATTCTAGGTTCAAAGAGCTTCAACATAGTTGAAAATCTTCCAAAATGCTTGCTTGCTTCTTTCAAGCCCAAGTCTGCTTGCTTCGTCATCACCTAAATCCCAAGTCCAATTCCCAGCCTATATAACTCGAAATATATTCATTAAAATTCAAAACTTCCTTCTATGAACTTCTTACATATTCTTTTACCTATCTTACCTCTCTTAACTCTTCTTAAATCGCCTAGAATTCACCAAATATCACGAACTACCCGATTGAACTTAGAATCTGTACTGCCTTTGTATCTTCTTTGAATTTCAGCATCATTTCGTGGGAGTTTCTTTTCAGCAGCCTCAGCTCTTCATCCTCTCTCATCTTATCAGCCCATATATATAGAAAACTCTGCATGAATTCTCAGCCTTCATACTTTGCCACATAGCCTCCCTAGCTGGACTTTTCCTCAATTTTGGCCAAGTCTCGTGAAGCCACCTCATGCTTCAGCCATGTTAGGTGTCTTTCACTGCCCAAAACTTTACTTCCAATGTACAAGGGTTTGCTTTAACACATGGATGTTCCTTTGCTCCATACTCCTCTGCTCCCAACGCATCACTAGGTTTCAAAGCTTCTCATCCATGACTATGTCTCCAAGCCAAATTTACCTCTATGGCAAGCCAACCAACACATGGATGTGCAAGTAGTCTGAAATTTGGGTAGTGATAGTAATAGTTCACATTGAATTCAAAAGTGTGGAGCAAAGGCTTATTGTTCTGTATTTTTCGCATTTATTTTCCTGTCTTTTTCTCGATGAAAAACTAAATACTAAATAGGCAAAAAAGAAAAACAAAAGTACTATATTGTGTAACTTGATTGATCAATCAAGAACAACAAGCTTCTGGTACTCGCTGCCGGACACAGCCTGCTCCATGATGGCTTCCGGTTGAATGACGCCGTCGTTATTCAAAAACAAGTTCATCAAGTTCTTTGAGTATCCACTGACCAAAGCCACCCCCTTCTCCCTGGCCGGCACTGGCGTTGCCCTCGAATTTCTCAAGTTCCAAAATACAATCTGTGAAACAGCTGATCCATACCCTTTTTCTGTAAACTTCCTAACTATAACTTGGTAATCAGTTTCCCACGAGTTGGATGATGCTTGATCGAACTCCATGTCACTGAACACGAACAATCTCTTTACCATCTGTTCTTCATTCAACTTTGCATCTACAGCCACTTTCAAGATTTGATCAAAAACCTTCTGAAAATCAGTATTATACCCCCATTCCATCTCCTTAATGAAATCCGTCTTTGATTTCAGACTATCCCCTTGGATCAAATGAAGTTTAGGGTCCGCACTGAATGTGATCACTTTCCCTTTCCATGGATCTTCGCTCAATTCAGAAACCAAAAGACCCAAAGCAACACAAACATCCATGGGAATCCCCGCCATACTCCCAGATACATCACAAACAGCAATACAGTTTCTCAATTTCCCTTTCTTCAACAAGTCATCCACCATTCTCTTCCATTGAAGCTCTGCCACTTCTCCGCCATCTTCCTCACCGTCGTACAAAGAATTTATGATCTCGTGAGGAAGCAATGCACCGGCGGCGATCTTGGTCTTACCATCCTTTACATCTTTCAAGTATTGGCCAAACCGCTCCCCATCGTGTTGCATGAACTTTTCCTTGTAGATTTTCATTGCAACAGAAGCTACTCTGTTGTAAGGGATCGAATCCCACCGATTGGCTCCCATGTAAACCTCCGGCAGTTCCAACACCTTCCGGAGCGGCACCAAAACTTGCTTCCTCAATCTGTCACGAACTCTGTACGCGTAATGCGCCTCTTCGATCCCTTCGTATTCTGGGTCAGATTCGCGAGGGAAAACCTTCCTCGCTATGCTCTCGCAGAGTAATGTCGATCGATCGAAGGACGAATCGACGGAAGGGCACCATTTCGCAGCGAGACTGATTTTCCTCAATTCTCCGGAATTCAGAAATTGAAGATCAGATTTCAAACAATCGGCAAAAAAGTCAGAGATTCGTTCGTACAAGAGTTGGAAATTTGGATCGGACTGAAAACGTTCCACAACCTTCTTCGCCATCGAAACCTTCTTTATCTTCCTGTCTGCGCTCGCCTTCTCTTTCTCTATCCTTGATGTCTCTATGGCCTTCGAAATATTGGCCTCTCTGTCGGTTGAAGATTGAATTTCTTTCTTCCTCGTCTTTGGCTTCACTTGCTTGAAGCTTCCATGCCTGATAGATAGCCCAAATCTCCCTCTCCGAGTCGTCGACGATCTCTTTGGTTTACGACTACGTTTTCTCTCAAGCCACTCGTTCTTCTGATTCTCCCTCACATCGGAACCCTCAAGAAGCCGGTAAAGTATCTCAGGAAGATCCTTGAAATAACCGAAATCAGCAATAGAAGGAATGTTACCTGCTAGGGTTTTGGGGTGAAATTTGTGGAGCCAGAGCGCAGCCGTGTAATATCCCTCTTTATCGGACTTTCCGGTACCACGAACTCCTCGCAAATTACAGATCAGCTTCAGCGTCATCAATGGATCGTGATTCCAAGCCAAACTCAATCTCTCGATCAAAGAATCAGCGGGCGTATCAGGAACCACATGGAAGAAGAAATCAAGGCAAGGATTACCGGTGGAGAGGAACGTCACCGACATATTCTCCGTGAAGCCCATGGGCGGCAGGTTGTCATGGGGGTTATCGATCTTGTTGAACTTTGCGACCAGTGAATCGACGAAGGGGTCTCCGGAGGCGGTTGATTCCGCTGGTTGAGGCTGAGATGATTGGAGTTCGACGGGGGCAGGGGCGGCGGCGTAGAGCTCCGGAGGACCGAGAAGGCTTGGAGGAGCCATCGGAGTCGGAATCGTATCTGGAAATGGTGAAATGAGAATCGATGAATAAAGATCTAAGGAAGGAAGGGGTTTAGCGAAGGGTTTTCGGTTGCATTTGCATTTGCATTTCGTTTATATACGAATTTTCATGCTTGGGGCCCAAGAAGGAATCACATAAGGTCAACTTTCCATGTACCAGATTTGAATACCAATTTTGGAATTAATTAATTTTCATTATTACCTGGAAATTAAAACAATTTATTAATGCTTTTTAATATCTGTCTAGATTTCGACTTTAGTTTTTCCTTTACGTTTATTTTGTTCTCATTTCATCCTAAGTTTTAAAATTTACACTATTTATATTTATTTTACATTATTACTTTAAATTAATTAAATTCAAATTAGTTTTTACTATTTTTTTTAACCTTATTAAAATTTATTAAATTTTTTGCACCATGTTTATTTTAAATCAATTAATTAAAAGTTAGCCAAATACCAAAATGGGCACCAATGTAAAATATTGATAGACACCAAATGAAAAAAAATTAAAATCAAAAGTAAAAGTGTTACAACTTTTTAATACTAGTATTTTAGCACATGCTTTTCATATATTCCATAAATATCTTTAAATTTAAAAAATTTTAATCATTGGCTTTTAGAGATAATTTTGGACAGATTTACCATTTTTATTATTTTATTTGCCTTTTTAGGTCATTAATGAGAGAGAATACACATTTTACAAAACATCATTAATGTTGAAGAGACGATGCATTTATTATATAGTATTGATTATTTGAGATTTTCTTCCTATTTTCAATTGAAGAGAGAAAATACATTTAATATAAGTTTAATTTTCATTTAAGGCATTTCATATATCAAGCGACTCGTTTTACTACCACATTCATGTTATTTTTAAATATATCTTTGAAAATTGTATTAGATTGTTGCAAATGTTCTAATCAATATATGAAATATACTGGTATATATATTTGATATTGTTGGGATTATGCCCTAAAGCCTCGTAGTTAATATGTTATTTGAAATAATGATTAATTATTTTATATATGCAATGATTCATTAAAGAAAGATTTGAGGTTATTTTATATAACTTAAATATGTATGTGGTTGACATAGAAGTGGATCACAATTAAGTAATAACCTAAATGGTTTGTAGTATATAGATAAGATTGAGTGTCTTATGCTGATGACACTATGGATAAGCCCACTTTGTAATTGTTACAAAAGTTGTAAAGTGTTATAAACCATTTAATCATAATTGTTCATGTGGAGATATGTGAATGAGGGTATCCTATACAAAGTGTTCGTATAAGACCAGACCGCGAAATGATTAATATCATTTTATAACACTATTGACTAAAGAGATTAACATTTCATAGGATGACCATAGGTAACTCGACCTCAATCTTAAGTGAGTTATGAACTCTTATCTATGAGGGCAGTCCTTTAATTTATATGGGTGAGAGTGGTCCGACTCGTCGAATCAATAAGCTTACTATTTTGAGGATTTTTCCAAGTAGGGAGTTAAGAATATAACTACACAAGATGGAACTTACTCCTTCCCGTCTTTAGGATAAGTAGATGAATTGCTCCCTTACGTGCTGACTCAAGGTCTTGAACAATGGGGCCCCTTCCTCGCACTGGTTGGTGAGGGTTTTGTTTATGGTAGGACAATAAACAAGTTGTTCATTAGAGGTTTAGTGAGACTTAAGGAGTTAGATGTAACTACAGGGAAAAAATGGTAATTTGATCCAGCCATAATTACGAGCGGTTCGTGAAGGGTCGATTTACTGTTAATTGATTATATCCATGGATAAAGAAATATATTTACAATGTGAAGAGTTAAACTGTGGGTCTTTAGTGGACTGACCTACAGTTCATGAATGTTGATTAATTTGATTAAAGAGTTTGATTAATTAATCAAGTATCATTATAGCTTCTAATATGTAGGTTCATTAAGTTCTCTTGCTTGCTCACAAAGGATAAAAACAAGGAAAAAATGGTTTTGTAATAATTTGAATTGTTCAAATTATTTAAATGATATATATGTGATTTATACTAATGTGCTTGATATAAAGTATAATGTATATTGATACACTATTGTTTATAGTTAATTATAAACATGTCTTATAATCAATACTATATATGAGAGAGAGATTAATTTGAATAAAATTCAAATTAATATAATGTATATGGATACATTATAATATATAAAGTTAACAATGAGATTAATCCTGAGCTAACTATGAACTTCTGATTATTCGGGATTATCCTTAGATTTGCATATGTGAGGTTTGACTCAACAGCGCCGACTCAATAAGCCTCCCATTTCAAGAGTAAGGCAAGGTAGATAGTTGGGGACTTAGGGTGCAAGATAGAATTCACGCCTACCCGATTTAAGGATAGGAGGAAGGTTGTTCTCAAGTACTGAATCCAGGTCTTGAATAAGGGGCCACACCCTCTTGTTGGCCCAAGAGGGATCCGATTTTGTGATTGGATCACAAACCAATTGTTCATTAGAGGATCAGTGCAACTTAAGAAGCAAGATGTAATTTTGGGGGTAGAACAACATTTGACCCAGCCATTATTACGAACAATCTGTGAAAGATCGACGTATCGATTATGGTTAAATTAAGTGGACACAAATATATTTACAGTGAGGATAGTGCAACTATCGAGCCATAGTGGTATGACTCGATAGTTAACAATTATTGATTAATTCGGTCTAAAGAGTTTTAGCCAATTAATATCAAATCGTCGGAGCTCATGATCTGTAGGTCCATAAGATCCCTCTACTAGCTCGTAAAACATGAATACCTTGGATTAGTATATTGAGTGAATTTGAAATGATTTCAATTTGAAGTGTTCAAATTGCAAATTAGAGTTTGAATTTGAATTGTACAATTTCAATTTTGGGTTTGTATAACTATATTCGATATAATTAATGTTTAATTTATTGAAATTAAACAAAATTGGAGAGTTTATAATATTTAAATATTGATTTAAATATTAACTGCATGAATATGATTCATGTTTAAAATTAGGTGTTTGATTAATTTAATATTAGTTATTAAATTATTGACTAAAATAATTTAAAAAAAATTAATTAATTGAAATCAAATTAATTTCAATTTTAATTTTCCAACTTTAGAAATCGAATTTTATATTAGATTAAATTTTGACTTTAAGCAACGAAATTGGAAATTAAAATAGGAGATAATGGAAACATCCAAGGTTTTGGATGATTTGATGGATTCAGCTCCATCCAAACACCTAGCTGAAGGAACTCTTATACAAGAGTACCTACGAGCGGAAGTAGATCTTTCTAATTCATTGTGATAGAATTACCACATATACATTCAAACATACTAATATGTATTCATAACGCTAAGGAGATCAAGAGATCATACCAGATGAAGGTTTCTTCTTCACAGCGAGTCTAAAACCCAACCGTCTACCTCGAACAATCACCACTTAGATAGAAGGAAATGGAGATGACACCACCACTCAGAGTCCTTAGTATTCTTGGAGTGAGAATCCAAAGTGTGGGCTTTGTTCGGATTTGGTAGAGGGAAGGAGGAAGAGAGAACGTAATCAACGATCAAGCAAGTGGGAGATGAGGTCGTCTATCGCATAGACAAGATGCTTAATCGTTCAGGTGAAGTATATGATCGGGTAGGAAAAAGTAAGCGATCGTCTAAACGATCGTGTAGGAAAAGGGTAAGCGATCATGTAGGAAAAACTAAGCGATCGTCTATACGATTTTGTAGTAAATACCGGAAGCTAAACGATTACTTAGGAAAAGGTAAACGACTGTTTTGTAAACAGCTCACAAAGGTGTAATCGTTAAGCGATCGTTTAGCAATATCGTATATGTAAGCGATCGTTCAAGCACTATCGTATAGGCATTGATTTTCTAAATGATGATACACTCATTAACACAATGTCCGCGCATCTCATTCTTAACACACCGTCAGCTATTTATGCATCTCAAAGTGATCTTTCAATACACTCATCCATTATTAGAACAGAAGAAATGACATCTCATTTCCTTTATAACCATCCAATGAATGTGATCTCATCATATTCATAACATATAAATTAATATCATATATTAATTATAATATTTTCCTCTACTAGATATAAATCATATTTATATCCAATTTCCTCAAAGTTAATGTATCTCATACATAAAGTTAATTATATCATATTTAATTAACTCGTTCAATTATATCATATATAATCGAACTCCCTCGTGTCAATTTGAACATTTCAAACTGACCCAAAAACTGACTCTCAACTTATATCCAAGCTACCAAGGGGACCTTATGGACCTATGGCTTGAAGCTTCAATGGTACGTGAATAGTTGACTAAATTTTTTAGTCACGATATCCGCCATCCGTTAACTACCAGACATTCCACTAAAGACCGACAGTTGAACTCTTCTTGCCATAGATATATTTCTATGTCCATTGGATATAACCAATCATCAGTACGATGACCTTTCACAAATGCTCGTAAATTACAACAGGCCAATTTACTGTTTTGCCCCTGTAATTACATCTTTCTCTTTAAGTACCACTGATCCCTCTAATGAACAATACAACATAGTCCTACTATGTGTGAACACCTCTATGGTCATGAAAATGTGGTTGGCGCCACATCGTTTAAGCCTTAGGATCAGCCTTTAAGAGAGAAATCTATCTACTTATCCCTACTTTGGGGAAGGAGTGAACTCCATCTTATGAAGTTGAGTTCCCAGCTCCTAAATCAGATGAATCTCCAAAATGGTAGGTTTGAGTCGGCGCTTTGGCCATTCACACCCATGCAAATCAAAGGACTTCCCTCAATGGCAGAGGTTCCCAACTCACTCAGGATTGAGGTCATGTTACCTATGGTCATCCTAGTGAAGTGAAGTCTCAGTCATGAACGGAGTTATATGACAAGACATTAACACTTCGAGGTCAGGTCTTATACAAACTCTTTGTATAGGACGCCTCCGCTCGCATGTCCACTACGCGAATAATCAGGATCAGACCATCTGTGACAACTCATGACATTTGTAATAATTCCAAAAAGTGGGTCGCGTCCGTAGTGTTACCAGGATAAAGTTTCCCTCCTATATCCATATACTACAGATTATTTTGGTTGTCACTTAAGACATGATCCACTTGTATGTCACTACATACATGCTTAAGTTACATAAAGACAACCAGGAATATTAAGTTTATTGGTTGTGGTAAAATAAAAAACATCTAAATGTGCAAAGTCAAAAAGTGAAGTAAATATCATGTATATTATACATCACAAGTGTTCGTACAAAGTTGTTTACAAACTATAGGACACGAGACTTTAGAGCACAAACCCCAACACTAGCCCACTACCAAGCACAAATTGAGCTGGCCAAGACTGAGATTCCTTAGTGCTTGCATGCATGAGATGCATAAAAGCTTCAATTTTATGAGATGAAGTTTAGAGAGTTGCTGGAAATCTGAGAAATTCTGAAAATCTCTCTCTTCTCTCAAACCCTCTCTAATTCCATTCACACAATTCAGCTCAATTGAGAGTTTCACCACTCAAATTCAAGGCTGAGAATAGTAGAGAAGATCTTTTGGTTGTTCATTAAGGTGTTGAAGCTAAGAATTCGTGGAGAGCAGCTTGGATTTGGAGAATTCTTTAAAGGTATCAATTCTGAAACCCTCTTTGTTTAAAAACCTGTTTTACATGCTTTTAGAACTCAAATTAAGTATAATTAGAGTGCTTATTGAATCTGATTGCTTCCGTTGCATGCTTCTACATTCCATCAATTGGTATTAGAGCATGATTTAAGCACTCAATTAACATTAATTTGAGTATGGTGGGTGAATTTCTTTATATGCATTTTTTGGCACTGATATGGTGTTTTAATCAGCTTTGGCATTAGATTTTTTTTATTCCCAAGTTAAATTTATAATTGGCTCTTATTTGATGAACTTATATATGTGCTCTAGAGTCTGTAATTTATTTGGATTCAATAAAGTTGAAATTAGGTTGTAATTGACGTGAGAAGCAAACGTGATCGAGGTGCAGATTTCTGGACTGAATCTTCTGTTCATCAACGTCGTGACACTATTCATCAAACATTGCAATGCTTCGAGCCTAATGATGAACAACATTGCAACACTGGGATGCAATGTCACGACGTTGTTCCTCCCAACCAAGAAAGTGCACGTCCGTGAGCCGGTTTATGCGGGAGGTGATCGGTTCGACCAGTCTGGTTTCTTCTTGTCTGGTTCAGCCTGGCTTTGTCTGTTTCAACATCTTTTGAAGCTTTGGAGGTCCGGTTTGGGTTGGTTCATGCGATCCAGATCAGAATTAAAGTTGTTTTTGTACCTTTTTTTTTGTAATTATTTAGTTATTATTGCTTGCTTAGGATGCTAAAGTTGAACCATATCAGTATTGTTTAAATATTTATACATGTGATGTATGTTATATTTAAATGAAAACATGTTTGTGCATATTGTATACCATGTAGATTTAAAATCTCACCATAAGAAGCATGTTACATGTATTAGATATAAGTTATAAAGAGTTATAATATATAGTATGCATGTTTAGGGTTTCTTTTGTTTAATATAAGTGTTATATTAAATTATAAATGCCTTTGTTAAATATTATGGATGCAAAGCATGTCTATTTTTATAGGTTGTTATAAAATTAAATTAGACATTAAAATCCATAATGAAGATAAGTTGCATGCTCACATAGGTTAAACACTTGTTTTAATAGTTAAAATAGGTCGTTATCTTATAAAACACGGTTACAAACTCAACCGGTATAATCTTGTCTAAGGCTTGAGGTTTTTAAGTTGACGGTCTATGGAACACCTCCTACCTGGGGATTATGGCCGAATAATTGAGCTTTTTTAACCGGTTTTATAAGCGTACTGAGCGATATGAGGTAATAGAATAGTTTATCACCTAGACATCGTAGGTTAAAATCCATTTATAAGCGTTATACTTGGATAAACCATTTAAACTTAGGGTTGTTTAATTAGCCAAAATAAACCTGAATATAAATATACCCAAACAATTAGTAGAACACTTCAGTGGGAGTTTAATAACATATATGATATGTTATTAGAACGCTTTAGTGGGAATTTAATAACGTATGCGATATGTTGTTAGAACGCTTCAATGAGAGATTGATAACATATATGATATGTTATTTTTAGCTATCGCGTCCCTAAGAATTCACATCGAGATTCATGCTTCGCTTCGTGTCACCCTGGGAGTGACCTCCATTCAGAAAGTATTCGCATGAATTAAGATCTAGGTGAATAGGGGAAGTTGTTCATAGTAAAATCAAATATACAATGTTTTGATTTTAATTCTCGCGTCCCTTAAAAATTCACACTGTGAGGTTCATGCGACACTTCGTGTCACCTTGGGAATGACCTCATTCGGAAAGTGTTTACATGAGTCAATATCAAGGTGAATAAGTGAAAGTTGTTCATTGTAAAATCAAATATGTGATATATTGATTTCAACTCTCACATCCCTAGAAAGTTCACACCATGAGATTCATATAACGCTTCATGTCACCCTAGGAGTGACCTCCATTCGGAAAATATTTGTATGGGTCAAGATCAAGGTGAAAGGGGAAGTAGTTCATAGTGGGTGAAGGATATGCGTTAACATATCCTGCGGTCTCTTCCGTTGGTTTGAACGGTGAGATTCTTATGTTGCGCCTGCTGGTTAGCTTTAGGTGGCGCTTGCTAGTTGTTTAATGATAACTATCCCTTCAAAGGGTTGTAACATAGGATTCGGAACAACTCAAACTCTAGAAATGGATAGGATTTCTTAGGTCCATTCCCAACCTTGACTTTTCAATTCGGTAGCAACGTTAGGGCCGACCTTTGAAGTCTGAAAATGGAGGGTTATACTTACAGAATTACTAAGTGTTAGTAATTTCTGACCAAAAACGATAACTAAATGACTATAGGAATAAGAGTTATTCTAGAGATAGTATTTAGCCAAGAATCTCTTGCTTTAGTGAAAGAGTATTTCACTGCCCTCGGTAGTACTTATTCTGACTCACTATAGTATCGTTGCAAACAAATAATGATTATGGGTGCATTATTATTTTTTTGCTAAAACTTGATTTGGATTTGGTTGCTTTTTACTAAATAAAATTTGTTTAAATTTTCAGCATGTCGAATTCTTCTAAAATACTCACTTCCACTTTAGTTAACAGTACTAACAAATCAACATGAAAATTACTAGTAAATGATGATTCAAAACAAGTTTTAACAGAGGAATGTCCTCTATCTCCCAACTCATCTAAAGTTTTGAGCTATATAAATGAGAATATGAAAATCGAACGACAAAGTAAATACGATTTACATGTCATCGAAACATGCTTAATGAAAAACGATAAAAAAAAAAGACATGGATAATAGATTCAAATGCCACTAATCATATCTGTATTTTCTCTCAGGAAACAAGTTCCCGGAGACAATTTACAGAAGACGAAGCAACATTTAAGGTAGGGATTAGGGAGATTGTTTCAGCTAAAGCAATGGGAGATATGAAGTTATTTATAGGAGATAGGCACATTTTACTTGAAAATGTTTATTACATTCCTTCTATGAAATGGAATTTAATATCTGTCTCATGTTTACTGGAACAAAATTACAAAGTTTCTTTTGAAAATAATGAAGTGTTCACTACTTCAAAAGATATCAAAATTTGTTCTGCAAAACTAGAAAATAACTTGTACATGTTAAAACTGACTGAGGTAAAAGCCATTCTGAACATAAAGATGTTAAAATAGTCGAGACTCAAAAAAAGAAAGGAAAAGGGTTTATAGTATAAGGATTAAGGAGGGATACCTGATCCTTGTGACACTACGGATACGACCCGCTTTGTAGAGGTTTTCAAGTGTTGTGAACTACTACAGATGGTAGATCCTGACCATTCATGTGGAGACATGCGAGCGTGGGTGTCCTATACAAAGAGTTCGTATAAGACCAGACCACGAGATGATTCGTNGTAGATCCTGACCATTCATGTGGAGACATGCGAGCGTGGGTGTCCTATACAAAGAGTTCGTATAAGACCAGACCACGAGATGATTCGTCTCTGTATATAACATCGTTGATACAGGAGATTTACATCTTACCTAAACGACTATAGGTGACATGACCTCAATCCTGAGTGTTTTGGGAACTCATGTCTTTGAGGGCGGTTCTTTGATTAGTATGGGTAAGAGTGGCCAGATTACCAACTCAACATGCCTACCTTTTTGGGGATTTGTCTGATTTAGGATTTGGGAACTCAGTTACACAAGATGGAATTCACTCCTTCCCCAAAGCAGGGGTAAGTAGATAGATTGTTCCCTTAAGTGCTGATTCCGCGGCTTGAACATAGTGGCCACAGCTTCTCTTTCGAAGAGAGGACCTAGTCATAGTAGGACTATGACTAATGTTCATTAGAGAGATCAGTGGTACTTAAGGAGTTAGATGTAACTACAGGGGCATGACGGTTATTGGCCCAGCTGTACTTACGAGTGATCTGTGAAGGGTTATTGCACTGTTGATTTGTTGATATGGACACATAATATATATGTGATAAGGAGAGTTCAGGTGTCTATCTTTAGTGGAGTGCCTGGCAGTTAACAGATGGCGGATCCCGTGACTAAAGAGTTTAGTCAGTTATTCACGTACCATTGGAGTTTCAAGCTACAAGTCTATAAGGTCCTCTTGATAGCTCAATGGATTCAAATTGAGGATCAGTTCTTGGTGTTGATTTGAAATGTGCAAATAGACAAGAGGAAATTTGATTATATATGATATGATCGGTGTGATGATTAAAATACATCAAGTGGAGGATTAATGTAAATGAGATTTACGTTAAGTACCATGAAATAGAAAAAAAGTTATGGTTTATATGTTTCATGAGATGAAATATTAAAACTATAGGTTATAAATATACTATAGTATGTTGGTTATCATATATATTTATAATAATATTAATTATTGAATAATTATCTCTTTTTCTCTAATAACCAATTGAGTGGGACATTATTGGTGGTTTCATAGTAACCGTGAGATAAAAGGAAAAATGTTTTCCTAAATTTAGTATGATTTGTGAGAGTTTCGATTCTCGGAATTACTAACGATTGGTTGTCAAGTGAATGAGATTCACTAAACGATAGCTAAAGAGAGACTATATGATCGTGGAGTGACACTACACGATAGTTCACTCAGTTGGTCGATAGCTAAACGATCGAGGAGCTTTTGCTAAACGATCACATGGCATTTGTTAAACAATTGGGCATTCGTCTATACGATAGACTGTCATCTCCCACTTGCTCAATCATTTACACGCTTGTTCTTCTTCCGATCTCGTCCTCTAACCAAGTCCACACAAAGCCCACACTTCTGGATTCTCACATTAAGAATACCAAGATAGCCATTGTGGTGGTATCGTACTCAACTCGACATATATCGAGGTTTTTGGATGTCGTTCGCTGTGTTTGGGATCTTAGAGATTACTGTGTTCGTGGTCGCTGTGATCATGTTGTGTTGCGGTCAAAGTGTTCAAGTGGTCGTGATTGCTGTCTTGCTGTTTGAACGAGCATTCGTGATCAAGGGAGATTGAAAATGAGTCTTCAAAGGTATGTGTAATTTATCCCTTGATCTTATAGTAAAGCATGCTATAATTTTGTTTTGTGCATAGCCTGGATGTTGCCGTTTCTTGATTGTAATTGTGTATGTTCAAATATGATTGAATTTTGGAACGATCATTTTGCTGCTCATGGAAATCCTCATGTCTGATTTCCTTCAATTAGTATCAAAGCCAGGTTGTTCTGATATTCCAAATTTCACTTCTGTTTTGAACTTCTTTTACAGTCGTGGTGGGTTTTCTGCATTGCATTTAATTGTTAAATACATTTATGGATGGCGATGAATGTTTACGGGTTAATTGCCTTTGTTTAAACTTTCTTTAAATTACGAAGTGTTAATTTGTAAGGGCCCCTGTGTTTTTGGGCATAATTAACATGCATTCGAGTCTATAATTCAAAGTGTTTGAGTTAGTTGAGTCGTTCGTGATGAAGTTTCGAAGCATAGAGATGTGGTTCTTAGGGAAGAAGAAGACCAAGAGTTGGTCGTATCATGTAGCCTCAGGTAAACGATTGTTGGGATTTAAGTAAACTATCGTGTAGATTTTTCTATGCGATCGTGTAATATTTACTAAATGATCGTTTAGCTAATGCTAAAGATGGGGTAAATTGTTTACTCTATCACATGGCGTTGGTTGCCCGATCACGGAGATGCTGGAGGTAGACGATCGAGTGGGAGCATATGATGCTCATCATTTAGTTTAAGGCGCGCGTTAAACGATCGTGTAGTTGGCATGCTCATTTCATAGTTACTTACTACACGATCATGCGGTATACAATATGAAGGCGCTCGCTCAGTGATCGTTTAGACGATAATGCTTTACCACATCGTTGTCGTTTAGATGATCGTATAAGGCTTGCATTGCAGAGCGCGTTACACGATCGCGTACCTCATGCTTCATCGCATAGTAAAAGATACACGATCGTTTAGNTATAAGGCTTGCATTGCAGAGCGCGTTACACGATCGCGTACCTCATGCTTCATCGCATAGTAAAAGATACACGATCGTTTAGCTCTGGAAGCATAGGTAAACGATTGAGTAAAACGTTTACTCTTTCGTATAGACGATCGTGGGGAAGTTTGGTACACGATCAGTGGAGACGCGGACTTCGACCGAACGGTTCAAAACCCGGCTCGCCTATTTGAACCAGAGACTTTTTATTTTTGTAATAGTTAGCTTTTGTTTTTGAGGATTTGAGGCAATTTTTCTTGGTTCATCAACTTTTTGTTTATTATACATGAGATGTATGATGTTTATATGGCAAAGTGTTTGACATATAGTTTTGAAACCCACCTTAGGTTGTACAATTATTCATGCATCATGTGTTATAAGTGTTATAATATGGCATGATGAATTTACAAGAGAGCATGTGTATGCATCATGAAAATATAAGAGTTATACCTGTGCATGCAGTGAGCATATTCATACATCATCTTTATATTATAAGCGTTATAGTATAAGGGTGAATGAAAGCATGTTTGTTTGGTTCGTTGTTATTTTGTATGAGTGTTATATAAAAAGTAGCAATGAATGAACAATGCATGGAGCATGACATTAGGCTGTTTATAAATGTTATGAATGCCTTGTATGTGTTAGCTTTGCATTGTGTTTTGTTTCTGTTTTAAGTGTTATAATAGAAATTAGAACTAAAATCGATATGAAAGAGTTGCATGCGGACTTAAGGTGAACTCATGTTTTTTAAAAGGGTTTTAAAATTGGATTGAGATAGACCTAAGTTCAAAGGTTCTAATAGGATTAGCAACCTAGTTTAATCTTTTTAAATCGGTTTAATAGAATTAAATTGATTACCATAAAAGATTAAAATTGTGTTAAATCTATCTAGAAGGGACCTTTTGTTTAAGGCGGGTTCTGTCTAGGTTGGGGTACTTAAGCTGATAGAAATGGAACACCCCTACCTGGGAACCTACTTGGAAAGGTGAATTAGATAGATTTTCTGCAAGCATGTGACAGTTGGTCAAAGACTCCGTTAAAGAGTTTAATGGATGAGGATAAAAATTTGTTTCAACTATCCAAGGTAAATGTTACTCTTGGGCAAACCTAAACAGTCACTTAGTTAAAATCTTTAGCTGTGTTTTTTCTAAGTAAACTAAACCCTAGGTTATAAAATACTCAGTGGGAGGAAGAGATGTATCTGATATGTCAATGATTCTACTCACGTTTCTCCCTTCATGTTCATGTCGTGAGATTCATGTTTAGTCTCGTGGTGCCTTGGGAGCATCCCTCTTCGGATGGTGTTTGCATGAGTCAATATCAAGTGGACGAAGAGAGTGTTTATAGTAAGTGGTTGAAAGGTGTGTGTCAACACGTCCTACGATCTCTATCATTGGTTCGGACCGTTAGATCATTTTGTACTCCCTCGTGGTGCCTTGGGAGCGTCCCACTTCGGATGGGTTTTATGCAATTGGTCAAGATCAAGGTGAACTCCAGAAATGGATAGGATCGCTTTAGTTTTTTCCCCAATCGGATTTTTTCCCTTCGAATTGGCTGCTTGGGGCGGAACTCTAGGGCCTAAAATGGCAGGTCACACTTAGGGGAAATTGTTAAGCAAGTTAACGATTTCTTGACCAAATCAATGATGGCTAGTCGTTATAGGAGCAAGAGTTGTTCTGGTATTAATGACTGGTTGAGAATTTCTCAATTCATGGGAGGGATAATTGACCTCCCTTTCAGCGGATTTTGTCTTAAACCTTTGAATGTCATTGCAAAACTAGATATCACACGGGGTTCATGTTAGTTTTGCTAAACCGTACTGGATGTTGTATGTTTTTCAACAGGTATTTGCTTAAAACCTAACGTAGGTCAATGTGTTTTTTATTTCAGCAACTTGTTTGTATTTCCATTTAATGCCTCTAATTTGACCAATTACATACAGTGGAAAGAGTCTTGTAAAACGTATTTCGTGGTAAACGACCTCGAATTTATCATGGTTAAGGAATATCCTCAAGTCTCGACCCTTGATGCACCGTGAAGTGTTCGTAATAAATATAAGGTGTGGATGAAGACTAATTCATTGGCCCGACTTCACATTTTGGCCAAAAGGGTTGAGAACATGGTCATTGCAGGTGAGATCATGGACTCGTTGCAAGATTTATTTGAACATCAGTTCTTACTTTTCGACCACAAAGGGGTGGATGAAAAAACCAGTAGTGTCAGGTCCCAAGTTAAACTCTAGGAAGAGGACGCAAGTGTTGCTGACTCTGTTGAAGTTCATAGAAGAGAAGTGTTCTCTAAAATGGAACTTGGAGCTTATTTAAGTTTTGATACTGATCCCACTCTTCTCTAAAAGAGGAGGATGTCTAAAGACAGTAAATCTGATTTATTGGTTTTGGAGACCTGTTTGGTAGAGAATGATGATTCTGCCTAGATCCTTGATTCAGGTGCTACCAACCATGTCAGTTCCTCTTACCAAGGATTCAGTTCCTGGCAAACGTTGCCACAGGGAGAGATGACTTTTCGAGTTGGTACTGTAAGGTTGTTTCAGCTGTTGTTGTAGGTAGGTTGAAGTTATTTTTAGATAAGAAATGTTATTTACTACTGGATAATGTTTTCGTAGTTCCTCATATTAAAAGGAACTTAATCTTGATTTCTTGTCTCATTAAACAAGGTTATATCGTCTTCTTTTCTGAGAATAAAGTATTTATTTTCAAGAATGGAATGGAGATTGGTTTTGGTTCAATGGAAAGTAACTTATATATACTAAGACTGTTAGTCATAAAAGCCTTGTTTAATACTAAAATGTTTAGTACAGCGACAACAGCTAAAAGACAAGGTTTCTCCTAAGGAAAACGCCCATCTTTGGCATCTAAAGTTAGGTCACATCAACCTCAATAGGATTGAGCAGTTGGTGAAAAGTGGACTTCTAAAGAGTTTAGAAGAAAACTTCTTGCCAGTGCGTGAATCATGCCTCAAAGGCAAGATGCCAAACAACCTTTTACTGGAAAAGGTTACAAAGCCAAGGAAGCCTTAGAACTTGTACATTCTGACCTTTGTGGTCTGATGAGTGTTAGAGCTCGAGGTGGACATAAATATTTCATCTCTTTCATATATGATTATTCAAAGTACGGGTATCTCTACCTAATGTAATATAAGTCTGAAGCCCTTGACAAGTTCAAGGAGTATAAGGCTGAAGTTAAAAACTTGTTAGGTAAGAAAATAAAAACACTACGATCTGATCGTGGTGGAGAGTATATGAACCTCCAATTCCAAAACTATATGATAAAACATGGGATTACATCCCAATTCTCGGCCCCAGGTACACCTCAGTAGAATAGTGTATCATAAAGAAGAAACAGAACCTTGTTGGACATGGTTCGGTCTATGATGAATTATGCTCATCAACCAGACTCGTTTTAGGGTTTTGTAGTGGAGACTGCATGCTACATTCTGAACAATGTTCCTTCGAAAAGTGTTTCTGAAACACCTTTTGAGTTGTGGAAAGGCCGTAAAGGTAGTTTACACCACTTTAGGATTTGAGAGTGTCTGGCCCATACGCTTGTTACTAACCTGAAGAAGTTGGAACCGCGTTCGAAAGTTTGCCTCTTTGTAGGCTACCCCAGGGAAACGAGGAGTGTATACTTTTATGATCCGAGTGAGAACAAAGTATTTGTTTTTACAAATGCTATATTCTTGGAAGAAGACCACATAAGGGATCATAAACCACGAAGTAAGCTTATTTTACATGAGATTTCTAGTGAGATTGATTACTGAGGGTTCAACAAGAGTTGTTGAACAGACTAACAGATCAACAAGAGTTGTTGAGGTCGGTACATCTAGTCAACCAACTCAAGAGTTGAGACTGCCTCGACGTAGTGGGAGGGTTATGAACCCACCGAATCGCTATAGGGGTTTGACTGAAGCCCAGAATGTCATTTCTAATGACAAGATTGAGGATCCATTGTCTTTTAAGAAAGCAATGAAGGATGTTAACAAGGATGAATGGATTAAAGCCATTAACTAGAAGATGAATTCTATGTACTTTAATAACGTCTGGGAGCTTGTGGATCCGTTTGATAGGGTAAGATCTATAGAGTGTAAGTGGATCTACAAACGAAAGAGATATGTAGATGGAAAGGTGCAAACCTTTAAGGCTAGACTCGTGGCAAAGTGTTATACCCAGGTCGAGGGAGTTGACTACGAGGAAACTTTCTCACTTGTTGACATGCTTAAGTCTATCAGGATACTCCTGTCCATAGCCACATTTTATGATTATGAGATATGGAAAATGGACGTCAAGACTGCCTTTTTAAATGGAATCTTGAGGAGACCATCTACATGGCTCAACCAGAGGGATTTGCAAGCTTAATAGGTCCATTTATGGGCTGAAACAAACATCTAGATCATGGAACATTAGATTTGACAGTGCAGTCAAGTCGTTTGGCTTTGACAGAACATTGATGAGCCTTGTGTTTACAAGAAGATCATCAACAGCTCAGTAGCTTTCCTGGTACTGTATGTGGATGATATTCTACTCATTGGGAATGATGCAGGGTTTCTGACTGACATAAAAAAGTGGCTAGCTATCCAGTTCCAAATGAAAGATTTGGGTGAGGCACGATATGTTCTAGAGATTCAGATCACTCGGGATCGTAAAAACAAGAGGTTAGCCTTGTCTCAGGCATCGTACATTGATCAAATGTTGATCAGGTACAGGATACAGGATTCCAAGAGAGGTTTATTACCCTTCAGGTATGGAATCGTTTTGTCTAAGGATCAATGTCCTAAGACACCTCTAGAGGTTGAGGAGATGAGACAAATTCCCTATGCTTCAACTGTTGGAAGCTTAATGTATGCAATGTTGTGTACAATACCCAACATTTTCTATGCAATAAGGATTGTCAGCCGTTATCAGCCCAATCCAGGATTTGATCACTGGACGGCGGTTAAGACGATCCTCAAGTATCTTTGGAGAACGAGGGACTACATGCTCGTGTATGGAGATAAGGATTTGATATTTACAGGATACACAAACTCTGACTTTCAGACTGATAGAGATTCTCGTAAATCGACTTTGGGTTCAGTATTCACTCTGAATGGAGGGGCTGTAGTGTGGCGAAGCATCAAGCAAGGATGCATCGCGGACTCCACTATGGAAGCCGAATACGTAGCCACTTGTGAAGCAGTTCAAGAAGCTGTTTGGCTGAGAAAATTCCTTACAGATTTGGAAGTTGTTCCAAATATGGATTTGCCTATCACTCTTTATCGTGATAACAGCGGGGCTGTGGAAAATTCGAAGGAATCTCGGAATCATCATCGGGGCAAGCATATAAAGCGAAAATACCACTTGATCAGGGAGATTGTGCATCACAGTGATGTGATAGTCATAAAGATCGTGTCGGAGCACAACGTTGCCGATCCATTTACAAAGGCTCTCACGGCTAAAGTGTTCGAGGGTTACCTGGAGAGTCTGGGTTTGCGGGACATGCGACATCTTGTCTAGGGCAAGTGGAAGATGATACTGGGGTATGTCCTAGTTTATTATATATTATACATGTTTTTATCTTGTATTGTACATTAGTCTCCCGAGGCATTAGAACAAGTGGGAGATTGTTGGGATTGGTGTCCTAATACTCTCAGAGTCTTGTAGTTTGTAATATATACACATTGTTATGAATGAAATAAGAGTTATTTTATCTAGCATTTACACATATCCAATAAACAAATCTCCATGGTTATTGTATGTAAACTTAAGTATGTATATGAGATATACAAGTGGATCATGCCTTAAGTGATAACCTAAATAAGTCTATAGTATAAGGATTAAGAAGGGATACCTGATCCTGGTGACACTACGGATACAACTCGCTTTGTAGAGGTTTGCAAGTGTTGTGAACTACTACAGATGGTAGATCCTGACCATTCATGAGAAGACATGCGAGCGTGGGTGTCCTATACAAAGAGTTTGTATAAGACTAGACCACGAGATGATTCGTCTCTGTATAAAACATCGTTGATATTGGAGACTTACATCTCACCTAAACGACTATAGGTGACATGACCTCAATCCTGAGTGTTTTGGGAACTCCTACCTTTGAAGGCGGTCTTTTGATTATTATAGGTGAGAGTGGCCAGATTGCCAACTCAACATGCCTATCTTTTTGGGGATTTTTCTGATTTAGGAGTTGGGAACTTAGTTACACAAAATGGAATTCACTCATTCCCCAAAGCATGGGTAAGTAGATAGATTGTTCCCTTAAGGGCTTATTCCGAGGCTTGAACATAGTGGCCATAACTTCTCTTTGGAAGAGAGGACTCAGTCATAGTAGGATTATGACTTATTTTCATTAGAGGGATCAGTGGTACTTAAGAAGTTAGATGTAACTACAGAGTCATAACGGTTATTGGCCAAGGGTTATTGCACTGTTGATTGGTTGATATGGACACATAATATATCTGTGGTACGGAGAGTTCAGCTGTCGGTCTTAAGTGGAGTGTCTAGCAGTTAACGGATGGTGGATGCCGTGACTAAAGAGTTTAGTCAGTTATTCACGTACCATTAGAGTTTCAAGCTACAGGTCCATAAGGTCCCATTGGTAGCTCAATGGATTCAAGTTGAGGATTAGTTCTTGGTGTTGATTTGAAAAGTGCAAATGGACAAGAGGAAATTCGATTGTATATGATATGATCGGTGTGATGTATGAGATACATCAAGTGGAGGATTAATGTAAATGAGATTTACATTAAGTACCATGAAATAGAAAAAGAGTTATGGTTTATATGTTTCATGAGATGATATATTAAAACTATAGGTTATAAATATACTATGGTATGTTGGTTATCATATATATTTATATAATATTAATTATTGGATAATTATCTCTTTTTCTCTAATAACCAATTGAATGGGACATTATTGGTGGTTTCATGGTAACCGTGAAATAAAAGGAAAAATATTTTCCTAAATATAGTATGATTTGTGAGAGTTTCGATTCTTGGAATTACTCATGGTTGGTTGTCAAGTGAATGAGATTCACTAAACGATAGCTAAAGAGAGACTATACGATCGTGGAGTGACACTACACGATAGTTCATTCAGTTGGCCGATAGCTAAACGATCGCGGAGCTGTTGCTAAACGATCGCATAGCATTTGTTAAACGATTAGGCATTCGTCTATACAATAGACTTTGTCATCTCCCACTTGCTCAATCATTTACACGATTGTTCTTCCTCCGGTCTCATCCTTTAACCAAGTCCACACAAAGCCCACACTTCTGGATTCTCACATTGAGAATACCAAGGTAGCCATTGTGGTGGTGTCGTACTCAACTTGACATAGATCGAGGTTTCTGGACGTCGTTCGCTGTGTTCGGGATCTTGGAGATTGTTGTGTTCGTGGTCGCTGTGATTGTGCTGTGTTACGGTCGAAGTGTTCGAGCGTTCATAATTATTGTCTTGCTGTTTGAACGAGAATTCGTGATCAAGGGAGATTGAATATGAGTCTTCAAAGGTATGTATAATTTATCCCTTGATCTTATAGTAAAGCATGCTGTAATTTCGTTTTGTGCATAGCCTGTATGTTGTCGTTTTATATTGTAATTGTGTATTTTCAAATACGATCTAATTTTGGAACGATCATTCCGCTGCTCGTGGAAATCCTCATATCTAATTTCCTTTACCAAGAAATGAATGTTACCTTTCAGACACTAAATTCATTTGTCTAAGGAACAAAGTCCTAAGACACTCTTAGAGGTTGAGGTTATGAAATGAATTCCATATGCATCAACAGTAGGTAGTTTAATATATGCAATGTTGTGTACTCGTCCTAATATATGCTATGTAGTTAGAATAGTTAGCAGATTTCAGTCCAATCCAGGATATGATCATTGGACTTCCGTTAAGAACATCCTCAAGTATCTTCAGAGAACGAAAAACTATATGCTCGTGTATAGAGCTAAGGATCTAATCCTTACTAGATACACTGATTCTGACTTCCAGATCGATATTGGTTCTAGGAAATCAACTTCGAGATAAGTATTCACTCTAAATTGAGGAGCAGTAGTGTGGAGAAGTATCAAGCAAAGTTGTATTGTTGATTTCACAATGGAAGCGAAGTATGGAGCTGCAAGTGAAGTAGAAAAATAAGCATTAAGACTCATAAAGTTCCTGACTGATTTAGAAGTAGTTCCAAATATGTACATGCCGATCACCCTATATTGTAATAACAGTGGAGCGGTTGCAAACACAAAAGAACCTAGAAGCCATAAACATTGAAACATATCGAGCGAAAATACCATCTCATCAGGGAGATTATACACAAAGGAGACGTGATTGTCACGCAGATAGCCTCACAAGAAAACTTTGCTGATCCTTTTACAAAGGCCCTCTCAGCTAAAGTGTTCGAGTGTTGCCTAGTAGGACTAGGACTACGAGATACTTAGAACTAGAGGCAAATGGGAGAAATAATGGGTATCTGATGCCTTAGTTTATTGTATTTATTCTATTTGTCCTCTCTTTGAACTCAACATTGTATATATTTGTATATATTTATCCACTAGAGTTTTAGTCTAAGTGGGAGTTTATTGAGTTGAATGTTCTAAAACTTGCAGTTTGTAAATTTATTCTCTCTTTGAACTCAACATTGTATATATTTGTATATATTTATCCGCTGAAGTTTTAGTCCAAGTGGGAGTTTGTTGGATTGAATGTCCTAAAACTCGCAGTTTGTAAAGTTAAACATATTCTATTATCAATAAAGATATTATTCGATATTTATTCAATAAAATTGTTATTGAATTTTGTAAATTGCATTTATAAAGACTAGATCTAATAAATTAAGATCCATGGCTATTATATGAATAATTGAACTTTATGTGGAAACATAAAGATAGATCAAGTTCGAGTAAATTGCCAAAACGGTCTATAGTATATGAATAAGGTTGAGTGCCTTATTCTGGTAACACTATCGGATGTGGCCTACTCTATAGTCATTAAAATATGTTGTAAGGTGCTACAAACGAAGTGATCCTGATTCGTTCATGTATTGACATGAGGAGTGGGGGTGTCCGATGCAATGAGTTTGCGTAAGATCGGACCAAGAAATAAGTCACTCTTACTTTATAACGTTGTTTACTAATTAAGACTAACTATTTCACTTAGATGACCTAGGTGATTCGATCTTAATCCTGAACTAACTATGAATTCCTATTTATTCAGAATTATCCTTAGATTTGCATAGGTGAGGGTTGGCTCAACAGTGCCGACTCAAGAAGTCTCCTATTTCAGGGGTAAGACCAGATAGATAGCTGAGGACATAGGGTGCAAGATGGAATTCACGCCTAACTGATTTTGGGATAGGAGGAAGGTTGTTCTCAAGTGGTGAATCCAGGTCTTGAACAAGAGGCCTTACCCTCTCGTTAACCCAAGAGGGATCCGGTTTTGTGATTAGATAACAAACCAATTGTTCATTAGAGGATCAGTGCAACTTAAGGAGCAAGATCTAATTTCAGGGGTAAAACAACATTTGGCCCAGCCGTTATTACGAACAACCTATGAAAGATCGACGTACCGATTATGGTTAAATTAAGTGGACATAAATATATTTATAGTGAGGATAGTGCAACTATCGAGCCATAGTGGTATGACTCGATAGTTAACGATTATTGATTAATTCGGTCTAAAGAGTTTTAGCAAATTAATCTCAAATTGTCGGAGCACATGATCTATAGGTCCATAAGGTCCCTTTACTAGCTCGTAAAACATGAACACCTTGGATTACTATATTGAGTGAATTTGAAATGATTTCAATTTGAAGTATTCAAATTGAATTTCAATTTGAAATGTTCAAATTGAATTTAGGGTTTCAATTTGAAGTGTTTGAATTGCAAATTAGGGTTTGAATTTGAATTATACAATTTCAAATTTGGGTTTGTATAATTATGTTCGATATAATTAACGTTTAATTTATTGAAATTAAACAAAATTGGAGTGTTTATAATATTTAAATATTGATTTAAATATTAACTGCATGAATAGGATTCATGTTTAAAACTAGGTGTTTGATTAATTTAATATTTGTTATTAAATTATTGATTAAATTAATTAATTTTTAATTAATTGAAATCAAATTAATTTCAATTTCAATTTTCAACTTTAGAAATTGAATTTTATATTAGATTAAATTTTTACTTTAATCAACGAAATTGAAAATTAAAATAGGAGATAATGGAAACATCCAAGGTTTTGGATGATTTGGTGGATTCATCTCCATCCAAACACCTAGCCCACTACCAAGCACAAATTGAGCTGGCCATGGCTTAGATTCCTTAGTGGTTGCATGCATGAGACATATAAGAGCTTCAATTTTATGAGGTGAATCTGAGAGAGTTGCTGGAAATCTGAGAAATTCTTAAGAACTCTCTCTTCTCTCAAACCCTCTCTAATTCCATTCACATAATTCACCTCAATTGAGAGTTCCACCACTCAAATTCAAGGTTGAGAATAGTAGAGAAGATCTCTTGGTGGGTCACTAAAGTGTTGAAGTTGAGAATTCGTGGAGAGCAGCTTGGATTTGGAGAATTATTCAAAGGTATCAATTCTAAAACTCTCTTTGTTGAAAAACCCGTTTTACATGCTTTTAGAACTCAAATTAAGTGTAATTAAAGTGCTTATTGATTCTGATTGCTTCTGTTGCATGCTTCTATATTCCATCATCTGTGTTCATTGGATATAACCAGTCAACAGTATGATGACCCTTCACAAATTGCTCGCAAGTACAATTGGGCCAAAATTATCATTTTGCCCCTGTTGTTACATCTAACTCCTTAAATACCACAGATCTCTCTAATGAATAATAAATCATAGTCCAACTTGATGGAAAAGTAGGTATGCGCAGCGGAATTGAGGATCAATTTTACTCTAATTGCATAAATTAAACATACAACCCTAAATTAGTTAATTAGGGTTTTTTAGAAACATTATCTTTGAAGCTCCCGAAACTCATCTATCTCCGCTCAAACACGAATCGGGCAACTACTAGAACTGACTTACTATCCTTTGGACTCAGAACCGAGTTGTGGGACCCGATGGATGAAGAACCTTAGAGAGAGAAAAGAGAAGGAAATAGTATAGTGAAATTTGGGTTGGGTTTGGATTTTTTCAGCCTAATTTTTAAAAACTAATTTTTGTGCAAAATGTCCAAAAAAAAAAAATCTTTAATCTAAAATGACAAGCCCATATTTTATAGAAAAGGGTCATGCAAAATTACATGAAATAACTTTATAAAAACCCAACACCTAGAATCCACTATCTAAGTGGGCTTAATGTCTCCACTATAAGCCAACACCTAGCCCACTATTTTGTTAGTGGAATTATCCAACAAAAGTTTTGAATTTTTCCACTAACTTTAGTCAAAAGGCAAAATAGTCATTTGGTCAAAGTCAAACTTTGATCGAAAAGTCAACATTTTGACCTTTTATGATTTTTCCCATGTTGACTAATTTTGACCTCCCGTATATAAATCCACATTCATTTCTCGAAATTCAAATCACATTTGAATATAAGGTCGGTCAAAGTTTGACTTTTCAAAGTCAAAAGTCAACTCTTTGACTTTTTACATCTTTGACCATTTCCATTATTTCCGAGCTTCCGAATATGAACATATTCATATTCTTGATATTTAAATCACATTTAAATATTAAAGTTTTATCTCTAAACTAGAAAACCAACCACTATATCACATATACTTGTCGGTTTCTCTCTCTTCACCTAATTCGAACAATTTGAATTATTCTATCATACCGTTCTAAGTTTATTCTATATGAGCTAGTAGGGGAACCTAATGAACCTATAGATCATGAACTCCAACAATCCGAGATTAGCTGGCTAAACTCTTTAGATGGAGCTAATCAACATTCGTTAACTTATGGGTCATTCCACTATAGTCCCGTAGTTGCACTCCCCTCACTATAGATATATTTGTGTCCATATGATATAACCATGATTAGTAAGCTAATCCTTCATAGGTTGTTCGTAATCTCGGCTGGGTCATAAAAACCGTTTTACCCCCGAGACTACATCTTATTCCTTAAGTTCTACTGATCCTCTAATGAACAATTGGTTTAAGGTCCAACCTATTAACCGAACCTCTCTAGAGCCAATGAGAAGGTGGGGCCCCTTGTTCAAGACCTGGATTCAGTACTAAAGGGAACAACCTATCAACTATCCCTATAACTGGTAAGAGTGAATTCCGTCTTGCACCCTATGTTCCCAACTATCCACATGATCTTACCCTTAAAATGGGAGGCTTATTGAGCCAGCGATAATGAGCTGCCCTCATCTATGCAAATCTAAGGATAATTCCGAGTGAACTGGAGTTCATAGTTAGCTCAGGATTAAGTTTAAGTTACCTAGGTTGTCAATGAATGAAATAGTCAGTTTTATACATTAAACGGCATTTAGAATGTAAAAAGTGACTATTTTATGGTTCAATCTTATGTAAACTCTTTACATAGGATGCCCCCATTTTCATGTCTCCACATGAACGATTTAGGATTACATCGTTTGTACTAACTACAAAATGGGCCGCATCCATTTTCAATAACAGCTTTATTAAACAAGAATATGATATTACAAACTACGAGTTTTAGGACATAAAATCCAACACAACTATGACCAAATCTCTCTTAGGCCAAGAGAGGGTGTGGCACCACATTGTTCAAGCCTCTATTTACCTCGACATTGAGGAAGGGGTGAATTTCGTCTTGTGTAGCTGTGTTCCCAGCTTCCCAATCAAATGAATCTCTAAAATGGTAGGTTGAGTCGAAAATCTGGCCACTCTCACCCATACAAATCAAAGAACCGCCTTCATAGGCAAGAGTTCACAACTCATTCAGGATTCGGGTCGTGTCACCTATGGTCATCCTGGTGAAATGTAAGTCTTTATTATCAACGATGTTATATGATGAAACTAACCATTTCTTGGTCCGGTCTTATACAAACCCCTTTGTATAGAACATACCCGCTCACATGTCTCTACATGAATGATCAGGATCAGATCATTTGTAGCACTTTACAACAATTGTAACATCTACAAAGCGGGCCATATTCGTAGTATCATCAGGATAAGGTATCCAGCTTTATCCATATATTACGGACCATTTAGGTTATCACTTAACAAGATCCACCTGCATGTCTCTACATACATCTTTAAGCAACAGAAGATAACTTTGGATGTTAGTTTATTGGTTATGTGGGTTAATGCTACTAAATATCAAATAAAATATCTCATATTTTATTAAATAAATAAATCATTTATACATAACAATTACAAACTACAAGACCCAAGAGATTTACGGCCCACTTTATAGTTGTTACAATTGTTGTAAAGTACTACAAAATCTGATCCTGATTGATTAAAACTATTTATTTAAAATACACTTTGAAAATTTTTCAAAAACTATTTTGAGTGATTGTCAAACACTTCAATTTTTTCAAAATGACTTATTTTCAAAATTAAACACTTGAAACGTTAAAACAAACACACTCTAAGTTGATTGAGGTAAGGTTTGGTAACCAAATATATAAAAAATGTAAAAATTATATCGAAGGATTAAAACAAATTGTTTTTGTTTTATTCAAACATATGCTCCAATATATTTGAAAAGTTAGAAGTTCAACATGGTTAGTTTTTTAATTTAGAATTTAAAATTTAAAATTTTTACACATTTGGAAAGTTATGTGAACAAGTAGAGAAAGATATAAAAATTAATGTTCAAATAGTGAAATGGAATTGGAAGGAGACATGTGAGTGAGGATATCTTATACAAAAGTGTTTGTATAAAGACCGGACCAAGAAATGTTAAGTCTTTCTTTATAATATCATTGCTAGAAGAGGCTTACATTTCACTAGGATGAACATAGGTGACTTGACCTTAATCCTATGTGAGTTGTGAACTCCTACCTATGAGGGCGATCCTTTGATTTATATATGTGAGAGTGGCCAGATTCGCCGACTCAATAAGCCTATCATTTTGAAAATTCGTCTGATTGAGGAGCTAGAAACACAGGAATTTACCCCTTTCCTTTAGGGCTGATTCGGGGGCTTGAACAATGAGGTGTCTCATCCTCTTTTGGCCCGAAAGGGGTGGTCATAGTTGGACTATGACTAATTGTGCATTAGAGGGATCAATGGTACTTAAGGAGTTAGATGTAACTACATTAGTAAAAGGGTAATTTGATGCAACTATACTTACAAGCAATTTGTGAAGGGTCAACGCACTGTTGATTGGTTATATCTAATGGACACGTAAATATACCTATAATGCAAAGAATTCAATTGTCGATCTTTAGTCGAGTGGCCGACAGTTAATGAATGTTAATTAATTTGATTAAAATAGTTTAATCAATTAATCTCGTATCATTGGAGCTTCAATTTATACATCCATAAGGTCCCCTCATTAGCTCAATGAAGACTGATGGAAATCAAATTAATTTTGGTGTGATTTGAGTTGTTCAAATTAATTATAGGGAATTAATTGTATAAGACACAATTAAATAATGTATATTGTTAATACATTTTTATGAGAGAAGAAAAGATTTGAATATGACTCAAATATTAATTATATGAATATGATTCATATAAAAACTATATGTTAAAATTTAATGTGAATATAATTCATATTAATTTTATATAGTTTTATGAGAGAAATAAATGTTCGAATATGATTCAATTATTAATTATATGAATATGATTCATATTAAATTTATATATTTTATTGAGAAGTATTTTGTAACAACTCGACTTTCTATTATACTTTACGGACGCTACTACATGCATGCATAAGGTTGACAATATATTTCTTGAAGAAAAATTAAATAAAAGAAATAAATTTTTTCCTTTCATGAAATAAAGCTCAATGATGATAAAATCATATAAGAAAACACTGTTTGGGGTACCCCTAAACTATTTTAGAATAGATTTAATAAACAACTGACTAATACAATCAAATGATTTAAATGTTTGACTCTAAACAAAAAAATAACATTTTGAAAAAATCATGTGCGAAAGCGATGTCAAGTCCCAATGGCCCTGTCATGGATTCCTCTTGTCATTCATCGGTCTATCTTTACCTTAACTTGAAAAACATGAAGAGAAAAAAAAGAGAGTATATAAATACCCAATAAACGACCCACTGTTGGGCCCACTAGGTGAGTTGTTAACCTTCCTATCGGGACTCAAGTGCACATTACGCATCGTAGGCATAGCATAGGCATAAAGGCGGACCTGGCACGCTTTCATAATTAATGACCCGGAGGGACACAGTCATAGGCATAAGTGGTGATCCCAAGGGAGCACTGTAACATAAGCATAAGATATGAGCCTCAAGGCTCACTGCATGCGATGTGCATAGCCTAATAAGAATGCAAACAACCACTATAGTTCAACTTAGGCATAAGCATACAGTCATAGTCATACAACATGCTTAATAGATTTCAAAATAGTCTCTAAATCCATCCAACAATCAAACATGCATCAAAACATAATATCAAGATTTTCATGGCATAAACATGAGCTTCCACAATTCCAACTGACTAACAAGTATGTCATAATATTCCAAGCCAACATAGGAATTAATCTTAACAACATACTTGAGTTCGAAGGTGAACCGGCAGTAGGTAATTTACTTCAATAATCGAGCATAAGTACTTTAATCTCCACTTTAGCTTGAGAGACCTTAAGTCAACACTACTACCCCATAAAATGTCCCGAAAACGCCCCAATTTCACTGTCGAAGTTGTTGGACAATGTCCCTCGAAACTCTGATTCAAAAATCTAAGGTTCTGGTGATCGGAGGCGTTAAACAAATGGCAGTGATGGGCTTTACAGCGATCCACGCGCGGACCTGTAGGGCTTGCAAACCGCCGTGGTGAACAGTGCCTGGAGGAAACGCGCGACTGGAGAAAACACACGAGTGAAGGAAACCCACGGCTGAAGCTGAGCGAACGAATAGCTGGGCTGCATCGTAGACGTCCGGTGGCTTTGCGTGCAGTTGGCGTGGGTTCGACGATGGGCGGTTAGAGACGAGAGCGGCAACGGATGGCTGGGCTCGAGCCGACGCGGTGCACAGGTCTGACCGGTGAGAAGAGAAAACGCAAAAAGAGGGGGAGGGGTCTGCTGCGCGGTCGAAAGGAAGAAAAAGAGGGAAAAAAAAGTTTTCTTTTCTCTCATGCAAATCGATGTCACTTAAAAACCCTTATTTAACAACTTCTCTCCCAAACAAACCCAAATTTTTTTACCTAAACAAATTCCTAAACAAAAATATTTATAACTTTATATATATTTTTCTTAAAACTCCCTAATACTCTCATTAAATTAAATAACCCACAATAAGGTAAATCCAAAAATTAACTTAATTTCAGATCTCCAAACCACTTATCACATATTTTGAAATCAAAAATAAAATTCATTTTTTTTTCAACAACAAAATCTTCAATTGACCCAAAATAAAACAAAATTAAATTACCTTAAAAAATTTTAGGTTGTCACATATTATAATTTGAATATGATTCAATTATCATTTATATGAATGTGATTCATATAAAAACTATAGGTTAAAATTAATATTAATCACAAAATTAATATGAGTGTAATTCATATTAATACCTTAGATGATTTGAGAGAATAATAAACTATGGATTACGTTATATCACATATAACATTAATTATAGGTTATATATATTATATATGATATAACATATAGTTCGTAAAGGGGAGTGAGTTATAACTTCCTCATCCATTATTTTCTCAATCTTACTCTCACGTGAAAAACTAGGAAAACAAAAATGGAGAGGAGTTCTCTCTCTTTTTCTTTTTCTCCTCTTGCTCTCTGTGTTATGCAGATGAGCTTTTACAAAGAAGAAAATTTCTCTCAATTCTCTTCTCCTTCATGCCAATTTTAAGTGCAAGCTCACACCTCTGTACGATTCTCGTCCCTGAGAATAAGGAGAAGACCCCATGGTGGTGTCCGGTTGCAGTGTTCGTGAGATCGAGAGAAGACGATGTGAATTGGAGAGGAACGTGAATAATTGATCTTCAAGGGTATGTGATTACCTTTATATCTTTCTTCTCTGTTTAATTAACATAGTAGATAGCATGCTTAAGTTAATATTGTTTATCATTTTCGTATCTCTATATTTTTCTATTTTGTATGGCGAAGTTTAGAGATCAATGCATTCAATTGCTTCCACTGTGGGGAATTTCAATCCATTCACATCTCCCGTCGCTAGTCACCTGCAACTCACATTGCTGGAAAGAAAAAAAAGGGAGGAGGAAGAAAGGGTTTAATTAGAAGAAAAAAGGACACGAACAAGGGATTCCACAATTTTTTTTCTTTTTAAAGAAGGAACTTCAACGTGCACAAAGCCCTAGGCTATGCATGGAGAGAGATACACAAAACAAGGGTATTTTTTTCTATTTTTTTATTTTATAAAAATCATGGATGAGGCTTAATGGTAAATAGATACCAATATTAGTGAAAATTTATAGCCTAGTGGACTATTTCTGAAATAAATTGAAGGTAGAAGACAATAGTATAATATAGATCTATACTTAAGGCTATCTATATAGAAAATCCTATATATATATTTTTAAAAATTATATATATATAAGAACTTATAAGAAAAAGCAAGCAATCCAACCAAAAGTTATAAGTAAAAGTAAGAAAATTATTAAAGTAGGATTTTAGTATTTAAATAAGTTTTAAAAATAAAAGTGCCTGAACTTTCTAAGTTGGGTATTGGATTGTTACTACTTGCATGCATAACTTTAATTTAAAATAAATTAAATAAAAAATTGAATGAAATATTCAAAGAATTTAAAGATTTAATTACAAAGCTAAAACTTGCAAATATAAGAAAAATATATACGAAAGCGTTATCAAGTCCCAAGGCTTGGTCATGGATTCTTCCTGTCATTCGCCATTTTGTCCTTTCTTTACCTAAAAGACATAAAGAAAAAAGGGTGAGCATAAAATACTTAGTAAATGATCCACTACTGGACCCATTAGGTGATCATTTTAGCTTTTCTATCAAGATACAGGTGTACATCACGTATCATAGGCATAAGCATAAGGGAAAACCTGAAGGCACGTTTTCATTGGTAGTGATCCCGGAAGGTCACAATCATAAACATAAGTGGTGGTCCCATAGGGACACCGAAACATGAACATAAGAAGTGAACTTGAAGGTTCACAAACATGAGAAGTACACAGCCTAATAAGAGTACTAATAATCACCATCAATCTCAAATGCATCATACGACATCCAAATTTTCTAACTAAACATGTTATCATGATCTTAGTAACATAACTCACAAGTATCTAGAACACCCTCAAAAGTCCATTCATTAGCATACCATAGCAAATCATTCAATCACAATAATATCATGTTCTCACGTGCATACACAGTCTTAACATCAACTTGGTTAGGGTGCCTCGTTCATGGGCGAACCAGTAGTAAACCACTTACCTCAATATGAAGCCAAAATAATAATTATGCAAACAAATAACCTCCTCTATCTATCTTCACAACATTTGAATTGAAACCTAAGGAATGCCAAAAGTTATATTAAATCTTTAGGGTCTAGTCCCAAATCACAAATTAACCAAATAGCTCAAAATAATATTTTTACCCACAATGTGATTTGATCGAATCCACCTTCAATCCTCCAAATCAACCCGATCCTAAGCCAAATATAAATATTTTACGATTAAAACCCAATTTGCAGCACCCATGAATCAATCTAATTAGGTTAGAAACCTTAAACATTACTAAAAGTTGCTGGAAACACTTGGACTTCATTGAACAACATGCCAACGACCCTTGCAAGAACCTGAATCTACCAACAAATTTTATGAGTAAATTAATTTTGCATCAAACACTTAGTGGGTATCAAAAATTGAGTTTATGGCGGTTGAAAGGCTTTGCTCCTTAAAAAAAAAAAAAAAAAACTTTTTATATATATTTCAAAACTCTCAAAACCCTAATTCTTATATATATGTGTGTTTATAAAAGTATTGTTTTCCTTTTCGTTTTTAAACCTCCATAACCCACCAAATTAAATTCACACTCCAAAATAATTTAACTAACCTTGTTTCTAAATCTCAGTCCACACATTAACTTTCACCAATTAACTTCATATCTCCCTCGTCAACTTAATTTAAATTATTATCTCCTCAAATTTTATTTATTTATTTATTTATTTATTTATTATTATTATTATTATTATTATTATTATTATTATTATTATTTGCTCCAAAACTAGAAGAAAAGAAATATAGAATTTAATCTATTGAAGATAATTAATTTAAATTTACTTGAAATTCGGTACGTTACAAAAAGTGTAATTATAAGTCTCCACTCAACTTATTATTAATAAAGAAACTCAAATAAACTTTGTACTTAAAAAGAAAGGAACGAATAGAGAAAAACTTAAGCAATGTAATTAGGAGAGAACATATAAGGTTGTGCAAATCATTTACATTATGTAGAGGAGTTTAAATAAAGATCGAAAATTTAAAATTTAAAATTTATAAAAATAAACAAAACCATTTATAATAAAAATGTATACACCAATAGAAAAGTGTAATTGTAAAAATATAAAAGTAGAACTAATTATTATTAAATAAAAGATAAGTTAATATTATAAAGTATCCAACTATTTCAAATTATTTTTGTTTTCTATAAATAGTTATGCAACTTTTTTAATAATAATGGAAATGATATCTATATTAATTTATATATTTTCATTAAAGAGCCTTAATAATTATTAGCATATAACTTTTTTTAAAATTATTTTCTTACAACAAAGTTTTCAAATCATTGTGAAAATAAATAGAATCGACATATTTAAAGTTGAATGGAATGCAAAAAATTATAGAACTTTTGACATTCCAATTTTTTATATAATTAGAAAATTTGTAATTTTAGAATAATTTATGTAGAATTCCATTCACTTAACCTATATGGATGTATTAAAATTGCATTAATTATTTTCTACAAAAGCGTAGTTCAATTGACATAATATTCATACTATCCCTATACTTTTTATAATACTTTTAAAATTGTATTAATTATATGGTTTGAGATTCGATTCCCCCACCCTATACTTTAATTACAATACCTCTTAAAAAAAATTACTTTTTATAATTTTTAATATTCAACTTAAGAAAAGGAAAATTATTATAAATGGAAAAAATATGAAACTTTTTACATATAGCAAAAACAATAATGCATTTGGTAAATTCTGTTGACCTTAACAAAATAGTTTTTTTTAAGTATATATTATATTGAAGTATTTGTTTTTAAAATATTATTTTTGGTCTATCATTAACTTTTGCTTTGTGATCTAATAAACTTTTCAATCTAACTCAATAAAGATGTAACAAATTTATCCCTTTGAGAAATATGCAATTAGTTTAGTTAAAATCAATTTTATTTTACAAATCTTATGGTAATATTCCAACTTTTTATTATTATTATTATTATTATTTTACAAAAGTATTGTAATTAAAGTGTGGAGATGAAACTTCAAAGTGGATAGTAAAATACTATGCCAGTTAAACTTTTTAATTTTAATAATCTATTCAATAGACTCATATTTCAAAACAAACATTTCTAAAACACTGACTTTTAATTATCTCAAAATCATTTTATTACTCCCAAACATGCAAAGCTGTAATTTAAAGTGAAGGGAAAAAAGGGCTTTCACAAGCAGCAGCTTGGGAATGAAAATTACTTCAAACTAACCAACATGAGCATCATAGTTTTTATACCTGAAATCATTTCTACAACCATAAAAAGAAAACAGTAATAAAAGGATAATGCCTATACAATTTGATTCACACCTATAAATCAACTGAAGAAAACAAAATGAAATTCTTATAACCAGCTAAAAGTAAAAAGGTTCAACATCCGAAAAGCATATATTATTGCTTTGATCAACAAAAGAATAGTTGAACAATATGCAAAGTTAAGAAAACAAATGGGAATTGGAAGAAAAGATTTATATCATAATACGTAAATATAATCTACAATTAACCACACCGAAAATCAGATCTCGTTGCTCGTGATGAAATGTGCAACAATTTGCTAACCATGTTCATAATACAATCAACACATTAGACTTACCAGCAACCAAAAGAAACGATCTCACCAAGATCCCATGCCTAAGCGACCAGTCAAACATTTTGCTTCGACAAGAAATAGATATTTTCCAAAATAAAAAGCTTTACAGAGCACTCCAAGTAGTTGATCAACTTTTCAAAACTGACTTTTATCTGACAGAATTTGGAGATGAATAATCAGGTTGTCTCTTGAAGCCTATATATAGTGATCTCCTGCTGCTTGAAATAGCGTCTGTCTTCTTCATCAACAAGAACAAGATTTAAATAGTACTTCACACTGAATTTATTGTTGATGTTACGATGCGTAGGCGTCAGCTCGTAAGGGCTAAGAAACAGTCTGACTGGAATAGATTCACCTACAGAAGCAAGCACAAGTTATATATTAAGCTTTCAGGTTCATTGACAAATAAACTTTCGATCCAGACTATCTTTGTCACATTTCCACATTCATTCTTATGAAGCAACCAAACTATGTATCAAATGGAAGAATTCAAGAGAATACAACAAAAACCAAACCCCAAAAGGAGACATAACATGTGCTCCATCAAGTAAAATAAAACCTACATTTCCACATTCTATGTTAGCAACAAGGTTTAATATCTTGTGCTTTTGAAGGTTGTTATGAGTAGTCTTTTATTTTTGGATTACGGCTTGTTAGGCTTTGTTTTAGGTGTTTAGTACCTTGCTACTTTTAAAATATCAACGAAAAGTTTGTTTCTAGGGAAAAATTAAACCAGGCTTGTCGTTTGGTAACACAGATATGCTACTTTCACTGCATTAGATAATTAAAAAAAGATAAGTATTTGGAGCGCACCTCTTACTGGAGCTCCATCCATCAGCTCGTACTTAGCTAATGTCTCTGTCTCGACATGAGTGTTAGCTCCAGATCCAGTTGACTCTCGACGCCTGATCTCCAGATCCATATTCTTTATCTTAATTCTCACCAGCAGGAAATAAATCTTGCCAATGATAACATCTTTCAGATGGTACCTGTATGTACCAATTTTTTTCACTAAGAAACTAATTTTATAACCTTCCATCTCTTAGAAATTGGAAAAAATCCGTTGCTTCCAGGTTCAAAATAATTAAAAAAATTTAAAGATAAAGTGATGAAACAACCAATAAGCCTGCTTCTGAAAACGCCAATAGAAGTTTGATCTTGTAGGTAACAAAAGGATCAATACTTCAACTAAGATTAATAAATTCTTCTTTTTTTTCTTGTTTTAGATTTTATTTTAAGAAATGGACATGAAGTTGAGGTAGATTTCGTAAGAGCATAATTCAAACCCAGCCAGAAAATCTATACCACTTACTTGCTTTTGTTATACTCAAACTCGATGTGCAGGCAATCTTCAATTCCAACTTCCATCTACAAAGAGCATATACAATCAATTGATTCATTTGGGCTTTCGTTTGGTTGATTTGTATTGAAAGAAATCATAAGATTTTTTAGTTGAAGGAAAAAAGTCTCTGGTCTTTTTTTTTTTTTATAGTGTTCTTCTCCATGCTTTATCTTGGTGTAAAATGAGTGTTCTTTTTTACCCTATAGTTTATCCCCTGTTTTGTCCAGTAGGAAATGTTTATTGTAACTCCCTTGCATTGGGGCTCTTATCCCATCTTTTTTCTTTTTTGGGTAAATTTTATACCTCAATGAAATTGTTTATTATCCAAAAACAAAACGATCCACAAAAAAGTCTGAAATAAGTAAACTGCACTCAATCCAGTGTTAAAAAGAAGTGCATTCCATGATGAGTCAACAGCCATACTAAATGCTTGTCCATTGTGAAAAGAAGTGAACGGCAGAAGACATAATAGTTGTGCAAAAATGTTCAGGGTATGGGGTATTTTACTGTACTGACCTTGATACCGTTATTAATTGATGGAAGTGGAGAATAGTTGCGAACCTGATGCAAATCAATAATTACAAGCTCAAATGTAACAGTATCCACATAGGCCAGATAGATTAGTGGCAATTAACATGTAGACAAAGAAACAACTATGATAAACAAGAGTTCAGACTTCTTGTACCACCAACCTCCGTAATTTATATAAAATGGAACTTCCCATGCTAGAGATACAAGTACAAACATGACAGCATAAACTAGAAAAGAGACGGAGCAGGCAAAAAATAATAATTAAAAAATAAAAAAATAAACAAACCCTGGGGGAGGGGGGTAAAAAAGCAAAGAATTAAACAGCCAAGAATCTTTTTTTTTTTTTTAAACGAAAAGAATTTCATTGAAATAATGAGTCTAATGCTCAAAGTACATGAGAGGAAACCATAATAAAAATCTTCAAATTTGCCAATACGGTGCAAGAATCATAATACCAAACATAGACTAAAGCTCTGAAGAATAAGTAAAAACAATTTAGTTGAACAGAAATCTCAAGGTGAATATTCATCAAAGTGCTAAGAATCACAAGAAATCACAAAAGAAATAATCTAACATCCGGTAGCAGTAGAAGTCCATAAAATGAAACAAGGTGAATGAAACTCCAATAGCTCACTGTTTTGAGAGGATTATTGGGTGGGCTCGCTCCCATATGTGTTGTTCCCGCAACTTTACACTTTTCTGAAATGAGGTTGTACTTTGTGGACAATATTTAGGCCTCCCCATAGTTGTCTTCTTCGCTCTCTACGAGCTCACATCATCCTCTCACTAATAGAGAGACTATAGAGGAGGTGGGCCTTTGAAAGGTATCCTATACTATTCTACTGCAACAATAAGATCTGCCCCATACTAATACTCTTGTCCCTCATGAACAAACAGACACGTTCCACTTACCACCAGTTTGTGAATTCTCACTTTTACCTTTCATTGCATGAGTCTTCACAATGGAAGGCCTCACAGCCTTCTCTCTTATTTCAGATTAAGGGCTTAATTATTGAGCGCTTCCTTTTGGTAAAAGAAACAACTCATTAATATGTATAAGGAGAAAACCCCAAGCAAAGAAATTACAATAGGGATCGTCAATTACTGACTAAAAATGATAAACTGAAATGAGTGAAAGGGTGCTTTAATTTACACCAAGAAAAAACAGAAGACAAAACAAACTAAAAAACCGAGCACTAGAAGAACAAGCATCATTAAAAAGCCTTTTGTTCCTTTCATCTCATAAGCACCAAAGGAACGCACGGATAAAGGCCAACCAAATCACCTTCTTAGTATCACCAAAAGGATGACCCACTAACACTGAGGCAAAAGCATCATAAATGTTATTAGGACAAGTGAAAGACCAACCAAAACCAGGCAAAACCCTAAACCCTAAATAAGCATTGGAAATGTTATTTCCTCTCGTGTACTTTGAGCTTTTGACTCTTTCATTAATTCAATGAATAGTCTTGTTAAAAAAGGCAAGAGAAGATCCCAAAAATGGTAGCAAAAGAACCATGGAAAAATAAATGAACCAACGACTCAGCATGCTTGTGACACATATGACACCAAGAGGGAGAAAGAGACTAAGGCATACGGCGGTGCAAACAATCAACAATATTGATGGCACCCCAGCTGAGCTCCCAAAGAAAGACTTTAATCTTCTTGAGATATCTATCCTTTCAAATTGCCAAATAAAGGTCAATCAAACCCAAATCCAAATCACCCACCAGATAAGCCATAAGAGATTTAATAGTAAAGCCCATAGAAGGATCAAGCGGCCATAGCCAAGTATCAGGGGAGGAGTGCAATCGGATGGATACCAAATGAAGGGATAATAAAGCCTATTCAGCAATCTCCAACTCAATAAGATTATGACATAAGTTCAAATTCCAAGCAGACATAGAAGAGATCCAAGCATTAGCAATAGAAACCTCAAGTTGCTGCACAAGATGAAAGAGTCATGGATAAGCATTGGCAAGGACACCAAAACTAAGCCAAGAGTCGTGCCAAAAAGACATAGAAGAACCATCACCAATACGGCATCTTATCCGATTGACAATCAAATCGGTAAATTGACAAATGCACCTCCAAGGAGCTCTAGAAGAACCACCAGAGATAGGAGAGAGCCAAACACAATCAAAGGAATAATACTTAGCAACAATAAGCTTCCTCCATAAAGTGTCATGCTCAAATAAAAATTGGCAAGTCCATTTTGCAAGAAGAGCAGGATTTCGATGTTCAAAATTTCTAATGCCAAGGCCTCCCAATAATTGAGGGCGATGAAAAGCCACCCAATTCACATTATGCAAGGCACCACCACCACGAGAACCTTCCCAAAAGAAATCTCGAACCAACTTATCAAGGCAACTAATAATAGAGGAAGGAACCTGAAACAAAGATAAATAATAAGTTGGGAGGCTAGAAAGCGTGGCTTGAATGAGCATGTGACGGGCCCCTTTCGATATATATGCGTACTTCCAATTATGGAGTTTAGGCTGAAATCTTTCAATCACAGGCTACCAAAATAAAATAGACAAGTTGTCACCCAAAGGAAGCCCCAAATATGATGCAAGCCAGAAACCTCAAAAGAACACAACCAGTGAAAATCAAAGTCAGAAACATGAATCCCAAGGAGCTCACTCTTAGTAAGATTGATTTTAAGCCCAAAACACATTAAAAAGTATGGACAACGTCAAACAAGTTCTATATGGCAGATCTCTCAACAATAGAGAACAACAAAGTGTCATCAACAAACTGTAAATAGTTCAGTGAAAAATCCAAATGATCAATAGGATGAGCAACAATAAGATCCAATGCGGAGTTGTGGTCAATAAAACAACTAAGACAATCAACAACTAAAATAAATAAGGGAGAGAGAGAGGGTCTCTCTATCTTATGCCACATGAGGCAATAATCTTGCCGGGGGCGGCCATTAATAGTGATGGAATAATTTGCACTAGTGATGCATCCTCTGATCCAAGTGCACCAACGACAACCAAAACCTTTTATCTGGAGAATGGAGTTCTCTTCCTTTTGAGCGCTTCCTTTTGAGAAGTTCTCTTGTCGTTCATATTTCTATATTCTTTGTTCCCCTTCTCAATCAAGGAGCCTTTGTTTTCATCCTTCATTGGAAGGTTAAAATCCCTACGAAAGTAAGTATTTTTGCCTGAAAAGCCTTGCATCGGAGAGTAAACACTCAAGACCGTTTCCAACAACACTCCTCCCTTGTGACACACCTGCAATGGTGCGTTCTTTGTGGATATCCGAGTACAATAATCTCATCTTTTGTGGAGCTCTCAGTTCACTCATTTTCTTTGGACTTTGGAGTCATTGCTTCCATGTGTTTGAGGTTGCTTGGGTGCGGAACAAGGATTGGTGTTCTCTGATTGAGGAGATCAAAATGAATTCTCCCGAAAAGAGAAGAGTGTTGCAGCCAAGCTTTTTCTTTCGCTATTTTGTGGGGTGTGGCTAGAAAGGAATAGTATAAACTTTAAAGAGGTTGGAGGTCTTTGGAGGAGATGTACGAGGTGGTGAGGTTAAATGCTGCTTTACGGGCATCCGCAATCCGAACTTTTTGTAATCATCAATTTATTAGCAGGGACTTATTCTTTTCAATTGAAGTCTTTTCTTGTTGATAGTGTAGGGCTCCTATGGTGGGCTTGTTCTTTTTATTCCCTCGTACATCCTTTCATATTCCTCAATAAAACTTGATTTCATATTAAAGAAATCAATAATACTAATAAAGCAAAAAAAATCCAGTACATATACTAAATGAGGAAAATAAAACAATTTGTCAAACACTCTGGAATGTTTTATATAACGCCACAAGCAATTTTTTTATGTGTTGTTGAAAAATGTGTTCAGAAATGGTCTTTATAGGCAACATTCATTCCACGTACAATGGCGAACAGGTTCTTGAGATAGTTGACAAAAGCACCATAACAACGGTTCAAAGAGGGCTTCTTCTAGAACCTTATACAGACTAGAGGCCAAACTAAATGTGCAGAAATATCCTAACTTCAACAGTTGGGAATTTAGGTATGAGGCACACAAACATTTCATCGATCAAGAGCTAATCATACCATTTTCAAACTAATAATAATAATAATAAATAAACTGAAACATTTTTTTTCTTGAAATTCAAAATGATCTTATGATTTTTTGAGAACTCAATGAAGAACACGTAAGACCAAAAGACTACAATAAAGAGAAGACTATGCCTCATGCAATGCACGTGAGGAAATATTAATCTAAGATGTTCATGCATGATCAACATGTCCGTCTGCTGCCATTATTAAAACCAGCATGCTATGCCAGAGGAAAAAGAGGTAAGTGTTACCACAAAGTCTTGATATTCCACTATGCTACCAGCGTAACCACGACTGATGGTAACTTTCAGAACATACCTAGGAAAGGAAATTCAGAAAAGAACGGCCCAAAAAATCTTCATTAACAAAATTGAAATGTTAAAGGTAGAAAATGTTCTAATGTCATGATGCATCGTCTATGTCCAAAATATATAAATAACAATCAAACAAGTAATTGAGCATCAATAACAACCAGTGTGAAGCTGTAAACATTTAAAAGAGTCGCCAGCAGAAAAGATGATAGCCACATTATTAAAGAAATATCTTAATTGCAAAAGCCTGTGTACCTCAGCCTCACATTCACCCCATTATATGTCTCATAAGGCATTTCAACCGTAGAAAATTCGAATGGGTATGTTTTCCTTTCATATATTTCTCCCGGAACATCCAATTCACGAACTGGAAAAATTAATTGAAGTTAAATACTGAAGAACATGTCCCACATGTACAATAACAATGAAGCAAAAAACATCATAATATACCAAAAATAATGAAATTTTAATTTTCCTCCCCTTGCAGTCCCATAATATTTTTTCCTTGTAATGAGTGAAGTTCAAACAGTGACAGAATGAAAGACATAATACTTACCAAGAGAAGTAAAGTCATAAAAGTTGCCTCTATCAAAATACATCTCTGCAAAAAAATTAAAATAAATAAAAGACAAATTTAATATCAAATACTCAAAAGTAAGAAAGACTGTATCGATGTAACAAAGTTTGATGCTCAGAAAGCAAGGTTTTTGAATTGGATTGTAGCACGAGGAGGATGGTAAAAAGGAAAAAAGGACAAGAAAGCAAAAAATACACGAGGAAATGTAGCAACATCGTCAGTAACGTATCTATACACACAAATATAAAGCCAATAAGAATAACTTCTAAGCTAGAAGATAAAAGGGAATGATTTGATGCTAAAGAAAAACTTGCTGATGTTATAAATGTATATATTGCTCTATATAGGAAAATTATCATGATGTGAAAGCAGCAGAAGTGCACACCGATTTGACCAAGAAGCTCAATTTTAACACCATTGTGATCAACTTTCTTTCCTTGTAGAGGATCTATAGTTATCTGAAGCACAATATGAAAAATGAAAATTGAAATCTAACAGTCTCCAATAGAAGAAACAAAGTTCATAAAGATTGATAAAGAAAATGGTAACATCACAAAATAAATATACCTTCCCAGTAATATTCTCTTGACTTTGGAAGAGGGGAACCAAAACTGTCTGACCATTTTCCTTCTTTAGTGGAACCTAAAAAACTAATGTGTTAAGAAAAATAATGAAATAAAATAACTATATTCTGCAAAGTATCAAGTCTGAGCAAAAAGCTTTGCAAAACTCAATGGCTTACAAAGACAGTAAGCTTACATAGATACTACCTGTTGTTATTTCAAAAACCCGGCTGAAATGAGAATTAGAACAAACATTTTTTTCTCATTCATCCAATATCTAATTACTGTAAGGGTATACCTGCTTGCGTGTTTTTCCATCCGAAAATGCAATTGATACGTTGCAAGATGGCTTAAAAGCTCCAAGCAGGTAATTCTGAAAATAAAAAATAATTCTTTTTAAAAGTATGACCCCATCTCATCACAATACTCATGCAAGAAATATTGTGAATAAATCAAATAAATATCAGGAAACTCCACTTGTGATAAATGCCAAGTGGTGTACTTTTCTGCAACTCTTTTTGGCAGTTGGATCAATGCCTTCTTTTATACTTGTCATTTTTTTTTAACAAGAAACAAAAATTTTTATCGATGTAATGGAAAAAGACTAATAATCTAAAGATACAAACTCCACAATGGAGTAAATAGAAATAGATCTTTTATACTTATCATATGCATACATGGAATAATTTCCTCCTAAAAAATAATAAAGAAATTGGCATGTGTAATCACCATTGTAAGTACTTTAATATATATTACCATAATGGATGGCAGTGATATTGAGCTCCCAAACCTGGCACAACAAGCCTGCATATGTCAAGTACAACATAATGACTTTCATTATACAATCACAAGCCAAGTATATATTACAATCATTCCTAATGGAGACCAAAATTCATAAGCCAATATTAACTTAACACTTTTAATAAAAGAAACCGAGGTTTAATTGAGAAAACTGAAATAATACAAAAGGCCCACAAAAAATTACCACCCCAGGAGAAGCCAAAAAAACAACCAAAAGTGGTTGTTGAAGATCGGTCCAAAGCATCTTTTGTCATTGGAAAATTTTGTCTAGCTGCGGAAGATTGTTCTAGAGTGTCTTCATGGGTTTACAATACATGAAGGAATGAGCAGCGAGAGAAAAATGGGGTTCCTTTGACATTTTTAACTTTTATCTATTTTAATTTTTAACATAATAATTTTAATTTAAACAATATCAGAGTAAAGACTGATATGTAAGCAAGTCCACATAAGCATTTAATAGCCTAACCGACAATCCATTAAGTCACCTAACGGTCAAATGGGTCCAGTGACCATTTAAAACTATTTTTCAAACCATATGAACTAAAAGTACAAATTTTGAAACCTTTGGAATCAAATAAATGTCTCTTCAAACTTCAGGGAGCTAATTCTATTCCTTAATTAACTATCTAGCTTCTTGCCATTCCAACAACAAGAAAAATGACTCAAACTTTCTTTCTTCCTGCCTAAGTTAGCTCCCATCTATTTCATTACCTCCATTGGAACATGGAAACCACTCCCAGTCTATTTGTTAACTCAAGGACTCCATTTGACCTAAAGGTCGATGGTTTTTATTGACGAGGAGTGCAAGAGAGAAATAGCTTATGGGACCGTCCCTTCTCAAATTGTGTAGAGGTTGGGGGAAGCAAGTTTTTTTATTGACGAGGAGTGCAAGAGAGAAATAGCTTATGGGACCGTCCCTTCTCAAATTGTGTAGAGGTTGGGGGAAGCAAGTTATCTGTATTATTCAGATACTAATGATTTATCACATGATCTTTGATGTATATGATTGTATCTATGCATATAAACCATTAAGCTCCTAAATTTGGGTTAAACTTTGAAACTGTTGGCATCTATCTCGGTCTATCTGTGATAGTTAGAGATAGGCATCTATCTCGGTCAATCTATGATAGTTAGCATCTATCTCCGTCTATCTGTGACCGATACATCCAATCACAATGATGAGTGATAGACAAAAATAATATCGGTATCTATCAATGAATAGTTCTATCTCACTAATACAATAAAATGCAAAGTAGTGAATTAAATTCAAAACAAAACAAGGAAAAAAGAAAGAGATGGAGATAGACAAAGATAGGTATCTATCTCTGTCTATCGGCAATAGACAAAGATAGGCATCTATCTCTGTCTATTTGTGATAGTCAGAGATAGAGTTCTATCTCTGTATATCATTGATAGACAAAGATAGAATTATATGTCTGTCTATCATTGATAGACAAAGATAGAATTATATGTCTGTCTATCATTGATAGACAAAGATAGAATTATATGTCTGTCTATCATTGATAGACAAAGATAGAATTATATGTCTGTCAATCTGTCTCTTTGGTAAACCTTCAAGTTCGTGAACTAAATATTAAATGAAGATTTGGGGGTAATTTTGGGTTGAAGCAAGCCAAAAAAAAAAAAATTGCAAATCATTGTTTGTTTGTTTGTATTTTTTACGAGTTTTTATAAACATATCATGTGCCTATTAATTAAAATTTGATTTACTCATAGGATTCTGGTGCTAATTGGAACAAGGAGTTCATGTAAGCTGTGTTATAGATATGCATATCTTCTTTCTTATAACAGTTGAATAAGATGTGGATCGTGTCCAAATTTTAAGAATTGGATGTTCCAACCATATAAGCTTTTATAAATTGAGCGAAGATCTTTTATCTTTGTCTATCAGGAATAAACAGAGATAGTCACTATTTCTTTCTATCTGAGATAGACACATAATAATACAATACATCATCAAAATTATGCAGTTTCGATAATGTATTTTATGCTTTTATGAAACAATCATTTTCCGTTGCCTAGAAATTATGAAGAAGATTTTGAACATGATCAACAAAGACTACACTCGTAGGACATTACCAAGCAACGGAATGTGAAGAAGAAGAAGAAAAATAAGAAACAGAATCACAAAATCCAATTGAAAAAAAAAACAACTAAGAAAGTAATTTGTAGAGGAAGGAGAATAAGGAGGAGAAGAAGAACTCAACCAGAAATCAATGAAGAAGGATGTGAAGAAGAAGAAGAAAAACGATCATATCAATCAATGATGAAAAAGAAGTCAACGAGGAATTGAAGAAATTGTGAAGCGAAGAAGAAGAAGAAAAACAGGAAATCGCAGGAAAAAATCACAAGGGTAGATTTGGAATTTTATAAAAGTTTTCGTTGATATTAATTTCTGCTATAGTATATAAATAGTTTGTATTTTTTCCATTTTTGATAATGTCCCTAAGTTTAATAATATAAATTTAATTTATGAATAAAATTACTTTATCTAAATAAGCCAATTTATAAATTTACAAAAGTGGAGAGAGATAAAAATTGATAATGGTTAGCTTGATCCATTGGTATTAGCATGTACTCCGTTCTTAGAGGTCGAAAGTTCAATCCTCCATGTTTTGTACTAAACAAAAGTAATAATAATAATAATTGTTTTATATTAACCATATAAATTAAAATGTAGATTAAATTTAGATTAGATTTTGGTTTTTAGGTAACTAATTAATTTCCTTATAAAATAATCCTTAATAACTAAATTATATTACATTATAAACAATGAAACACGAGAGAAACGATAAATCTAAACATAAAAAACTTTAGGGCCTATTTCATAGAGAATTTTGGATTCTATTTTATGTTTTTAGATTCACTTAGTCCAAAATAATTTATTAGAACAATAAAGGCAACTTCCAAAATAATTTATAAAATTAATAGATAAACAAATAAATAAAACCTTCGTTCGAGACCTCTAAAATAGTTAAGAAAAATGACAATCAGACTGATAAAATTTTTTACCTGACATCGATTTCTAAATCAAAACATTCAAATAATTTTAAGACATAGACTGAGCGGAAGCGATTTTCTTATCCTATATGGCAAGGTCACGAGTCCCTCTTATCACTCATCGGTCTCACTATTGGGCCCTCTAGGTGAACATGTTAACCTTCCTATCTAGGAAATGGTATACATTCTATAATATATCAGGCGTGGTGATCCTAAAGGAGCACAAATCAATCATAAGCATGATCCCAAAGGAACAGATAACAGTCACAGGTATGATCCTAGAGGATCACAAATCAGTCACAGGTGTGAACTCGAAGGAACACAAATCAGTCATAATTGTGAACCCGAAGGAACAAAAATCAATCATAGGTGTGAACCCAAAGGAACAGAAATCATTCATAGATGTGAACCAGAAGGAACACTAATCAATCACGGGAGTGAATCCTACCATCAATACTAGCATGCATCAATCAACCAATAAACCTCATAATATAACCAGTCATATTAACATAATCATCACATAGCATGCATCAATCAACCAATAAACCTCATAATCAGTCATATTAACATAATCATCACATTCAATGAGCATATTACAAACGTAATATCCTGTATCATGTCCACAGCAACATAATTCGTGAAAATACCAGATCACCCACGGTCAATACATCATAGAAGCATAACCAAATCACTCCATAGAATTTTATATAAAGGCACATTTTTAACATAGTCATTTGGTTAGGACTGGTTCAAAGGCAAACCAATGGTAAGACACAAGTTCAAATAGTTATCCAAGCAAACTTATCTCTACTTTGTCTAAGGAGATATTGAGTCAGCCCTAAAATTTAAAGGTCAAATTCAAATTAATAACAAGGGCCTAATTCCAATCACCGAAATTCATCTCAAATCCATACTTATCCAATAACGATTAGTTGCCGGAAAATCCCCAACTCCACTAGACAGCAACCAAGAACCCGCTAAAAGACAAACCTAACATCCAAGAATTGGAACCAACAATTGATGGGCATTCAAAAGAAACCTCACATACCTACAAACTCTTAACAAAACTGATCCGAACCCGCTGAACAGAAACTCGACACCCTCCGAACTTCGAATTCAACCTCGAAAATTGGAAATAACTCCATTATTAGACCAAAACTTCAATGGGTAACAAAGATCTACAAGAACCACCAAAACTCACCAAATCCTTACCCTAAAATCCAAGATTCCGGCGAGACTTGACGGAAAACCCTACCCACGGCGGTGAAAAAGCTTGCATGACGACGGATCCGAAGGGGAGAGAGAGACTGCGGCGGCGGAGATAGCCGTCTGGGTGCAGGGAGAGAGATCCGACGCTGCCGGTGGCGGAGATTGGTGGACGCGAGCTGCTCGTCAACGGCTGGGCTGGCGGGCGGAGGACCACGGCGGCCGAGGCGCTTAATTTCGGCGGCGCTAGGTGTGGCTAGTCGTCGGCTGAGAGAAGAGAGGGAAGAGACGCCGACGCTGGGGGGTTACAAGAACAGATATAATTTTTTTTTTCTCTTTTTTGCACGCTTCACGAGACAACCCACTATTACATATATATATTTACTTTAACCTTAATTCGGTGTACAAAATATATTTTCCCTTTGCCTTTTTTTCTTTCCAAAACCAAAATCTCAAATTCCCCAATACTTTTATTAATCAAACTAATTAAATTAAGCTTAATATCTCAAATATTTTCCAATATCCAATATCTTCGATCTTTTCAATCTTGACCACAAAAACTAATGGTAACTCCAATTAGTTCAAAATAATTAAATTACAATTACAATTACAATTAAATTTTAAACTCCAAATTTATTTATCCAATTTCCTTCAAGTAAATTTCTAAATCGCCATAAATATTACTTAAATTACTTATCTTACCTCTCAAACTCAGTTTTAGCCTCAATTTAATACAATAACACCCAAAAAAAATGCAATATAATCCAATAAAAATTGCATGAAAAATTTAGGGTGTTTACATTGGCTTATATTTTTCATAATTAGGAGAATCAATATCATTATTCTCATTTTTTTCTTTATAAAAAGTCTGCAATATTTTTAAATGTTAATGCATAATTTTTACAATGGTGAGCTAAAATCTCCTAAATATTTAATTTCAACATTGTTAATGAAAACAAAATGGAAATATTTTGGCCATTTATTAATCATTTTGTTCTTTGTTTTTATTTTAAAAAATTAAGTCTATAAACACTACTTCCACCTCTAAATTTATTTTTTTGTTATCTGCTTTTTACCAGTAATTTAAAAAATACGTCAAATTTTAAAAACTTAAAAAAAAATAAAATAAAATAAGCCCTATTTGGTAACCATTTCATTTTTTGTTTTTTGTTTTTAAAAATTAAGCTTATTTTCTCCCAATTTCTTACAATGATTTACATCTTTACCAAGTATAATTGTTGAATTCTTAATCAAATTCAAAAACAAAAACAAGTTTTTAAAAATCTAATTTTTTTAGTTTTTAAATTTTGGTTTGGTTTTTTAAAGTATTGATAAAAAGTAGATAACGAATGAAGAAAATTGAAGATGAAAGGAATGTGTATAGGCTTAATTTTTAAAAACAAAAAACAAAAATCAAATAGTTATCAAACGGGGTCATAGCTTTTAAAATTTTGTTTTTTATTTTAGAATTTGGTTAAGAATTCAATCGTTATACTTAAGAGAGATGCAAATTATTGTAAGAAATAGGGAGAAAATAAACTTAATTTTTAAAAACAAAAAATAAAAAATAAAATGATTATTAAACGAGATTTTAGAAATTTGGAAGAAATAGGGTGCGAGGAAAATGTAAATTATTTTCTTGTAACATAAGTAAAATAACAACAAACAAATTAATTAGATGATGCAGGTAAAATGTTTTTATAATTATAATCTAATAATGTTTACTTTTAATTTACCGTTAATCATTACTTTAAATTATTTGATAGCAATTAAATTTCAAGATATTATTAAAACAACATACATTAAACCAAACATGAGAAATTGTGATTACAGTATAATTATTTTCAGAGTTGTTTTTAAATAAAAGAAAACAAGTCAACTTATTTTAGTGATAAATCGCGATAAAGCATAAACTGTGATAGATTTCTATCACTATATATAGTGTCAATAATAAAAGTCTATCGTCATTAATAGACAATAAAATTTTACTATACTTAAAAATATTTTCAGCCATTCTACAATTTTAAAAAAAAAATCGTTAACTTTAAATATAATACATTTGGATTATCACAAAAAATTATCTCTAGGCAAGAAAAAGAAAATATGTCAAATAAAAAGCCTCCTAATCAAGCAATTTCGAAAATTACATCAAGCAATTTGGAAAAATACACTTCCTCTCCGATAAAGTTGCAACTATTGACGTTTTCGTTAGAATTATATATATATATATATATATTTGTAAAGGTATTGTAATTAAAATATGGACAGTATGCCAATTGAACTAAGGTTGATATTTTTTTTTTCATTTTGAGGTTTTTTTGTGCATTAATTATTCTGATTCCTTCGATGAATGTTGTATTCTCATGTGGCATGCTCTTGGTCCTCTTTCCACATGTTCTTAATGGAATTCTAGTATTCGATAATTGTTGTTTTTGTGTGTATTATTGAATAATCAATTTAATCAGAATAATCTTTACGATGGTAGATGAAGGAAGAAATAGATACCAATAGACCCAGCAAAAGAAAGAAACATAAAAGGAAAAAAAAAAAAAAAAAATTGGAAAGGAAAACATGGATAAGGAAAGGATTTTGATGGAAGAGAAGAAAGAAGAAGAAGGAAGTCAAGAAACTTCTTGTTGGTTGGGCTTCTATTCATGTTTCCTCATCCTTTCTTCTTTTCTCTTACTCCAACATTTTTATGAATTTGTCTTTTATTTTGTTTTGTCTCATGGCTTGTAGTATGAACTAAATACTCTTTAGGTGAGGACTAGAAATGTTTTGATTTGAGATTGGATATTGGATCTCAAAATATATATTTTAATATAGGTTTACAATCTTTTTATACATTTGGCGAACCATTTTCATATACTGTTTTTTTTTTTTTTTTTTTTTTTGGGAAAAACTTTATGAGAACAATTACTTAAACCCACACAAGCTCTTTAGAAAGTTAGAGCTTATTTGAATTGACTTGAGAAAAAAACGTTTTTTAAAAAACTCATTTCTATTTAAACACTTTTGACAAAAATCACTGAAAATACTCTTCAAAAGTTATTTTGAGTGATTGTCAAATACTCTTTTTTTTTTCCTAAAATGACTTATTTTTTAAATTAAACACTTGAAAATGTATTCCAAATATACCCTTAGTAGCCAGCTAAGTAGGTAGGTTAGAGACAATCACCCTGCCACCTAATGCATGAAAACAATAGTACTAAATTTGAAAGAATCGTGGAAATTGCTACATAACCAACAACTTTTGCTCTAGCTCTTCATTTTTTTTAAAAAAAAGGTACAACAAACCTCATCTTTGAGCATGATCTTCCATACTTGATACAAGCATTTTGTTTCTCCCTTGTTTACTTCTTTTTTTTTTTTCTTATTTATTGTCATCTAAACTTTTTAAATATTGCTACACTAGAGGTAGTGATAACAAATATTTTGATGGTTACCAACTCTAGTTTGCTAAAGCTCAACTTAAATTTGAGAAAAACCTTGCATAGTCCCTAAAGGTTTGATAATATACTTTCTACTTGTTGCTAGATTGTATGCATTTGCACAGTAAATTGTGTGTGTCGATGGCAATTTTTTAGATGAGATAAATACCTACCTAATCCTCATATGGCAACAATCGTGATTTCGTAATTTAAGGATGATCGCTACCAGCAAGATAAGAAAGATCCATGCACTAGTGTGGTGCTTGCCACACAGGCTCCGATGCTTAAGTTAGAAAAGAAATCTATATAGCAAGAAGAAAAAAATTGTATGTGAATGGACTTACTTATTTTTGTACGTGAGTGGACTTACCTCTCTCCAAAGTTATTATGATGTGTTTATAGGTATAATTGACTTAGGACTTTCTCCCTAGGGTTTCGAAATTGCATTGGGATTATCCTTAGCTTTACGAGTCAGATCGTACGAGAGACATGCCCTGTTTGATATTTTCTAGGGTTAAGTCGAGGTAAAGCACCTTTTTTTAGCTACTTTTCAGGCCATGATGATCCCTTGGGTTAGGACATGCATGAGGCATGCCCCATTATAGGTTTTGTGAGGCACGACCTCAACCTTGGCTAAGACTGATCATGTTATCTTAGACCTTCCCTTTCTCTAGGCCCATTTTAGTCCTAAATTGCCACTTTCGGCCTGAATTATGCTATCTTCTTGTCTTTACTATCTTTGTTGTTTGACAAATGTCGATTATGCTCATTGGTCCAAAATCACCCATAATATTAGCCCCTACTCCCAAGTTAGTAATCGTGGATTGACTATTTGATAACTCGGTTCATCTTGATGCAAACTTGGGAGTATATCTTTGAACCTTGTAGCTTGGGTAAGGGGTGTTCAAATGAACCGAATAGCCAAGACTATCCAATCTAAATTGTAAAGATTGGGTTGGGTTAGATTTATTTTTGGTTTAGGTTGGTAAAAAAAAATTTTTTTTTTTAAATTCTTGTTGGGTCTCAGGTTAGGATATAAAAAATTTGGGTTGATCAAAGTCCTAGTAAAGTTTTTAAATATATATTATAAGTTAGCCTATTTTAATTTTTGGGTTTAGGTTTGTTTTTTTTTCTAAATTTCCCAGGAGTGTCGCTACCTAATTTCCCTCCCTTGTTGATGTTCATCGATCTCCCTCTTCACCGTCAGGCATTGATCTCCCCCACTTTCACCGTCGATTTCCCTCAAGCCCCACAATCGATGTTCTCTCTCTTTCTCAAGTTCATGGTGTTCTCTCTTTCATCTCTCTTATGCCTTACAATCGATATTCTCTCTCTCCGTTGACTCAATGGGTCTTCTCTCTTTCTTCTAGCTCATGCCTCACAGTCAGCATTCTCTCTCTTTATTGAGTTCATTAACATCCTCTTAGTCAAATTCGATTGATGAATTTCTTTGATATTTTTCTATATTCAGACTTTTCACGAGTACAAGTTTATATATGGAAAACGTCTTTGATTTAGGGTTTCCAACTATTCACAAGGAACAAAATAATTGAATAAAAAACTAAATACAAAGTCAATGTTGATTATGGGAGAAATCTATTAGGGAAGATTTTTCTAGAACCTTGGTAACGTGTCTGTTGGGGTTGATGCCCTAAATCTCGTGGGTTTCGTAGTTTGTAAATTTTTTGCACACAAATTATTTATTTAATGAAATAAAGTGTTATTTTATTCGATATGTAGGCTACATTAACCCAGTCCGATAAACTTATATCTAAGGTTATTTAATGTAACCTAAACATGTATGTAGTTGACATACAAGTGAATCATATTTAAGCAATAACCTAAACAACTTGTAGTATATAGATAAGATCGAGTACCTTATCTTGGTAACATTACGGATACGACCCATTTTGTAATTGTTATAATAGTTGTAAAGTATTACAATTGATCTCATCCTAAGTGTTCATGTGGAGACAGTGAATGGAAGTATCCCATACAAAAAGTTTGTATAACACCAGACCGCGAAATAATTAGTCTTTCTTTATCATGTCATTACTTGAAAAGACTTATGTTTTGTTAGGATATCCCCAAATCTTGTGGATTTTGTAGTTTGTAAATTATTGTATACAAATTATTTATTTAATAAAATAAAGTGTTACTTTATTTGACATTTAGTCTGCATTAACCCAAATCCAATAAACTAAGATCCAAGATTATTTTATGTAACTTAAACATCTAAGTAGTTGACATACAAATGGATCATATTTAAGTAATAACCTGAACGATCTGTAGTATATGGATAAGGGTGGGTACCCTTATCCTAGTGATACTATGAATACGACTAGGGGTGTTCGTGGGTTGGGTTGAAGAATTTTTTAGACCCAACCCAATTGTTCGGGTTGTAAATTTCTTCAACCCAAATAGTCCTCATTAAAACATGAACCCATCCATGAGATATTTGGGTTGGGTTAGTTCGGGTTACTCGAGTCATTTATTTAAAATATTGTTCTAAAAGGAAGTAAAAAATTAATTTAACTATTTCCATATATTAAATTAAGATTAACAACTCAATTTCAATTTATATAATGTAAAATCTATTTCCAAATTGCTAAAAAAAAACTATTTTTATGAGTTGTTGGAGAATAAATTATCCAAAAAACTAATGACATTAAATAAAACTAAAATAAATATATGTATATCTAATTGTATCATAAGCAAAAAAATATATATATACATTTTAAAGTTAATAATAAGTTCGAGTTGGTTTAGGTTATTTTACATGGCCCATGAACCAACTCAACCTATAAAATATTCATTTATTTGAACCCAACCAAACCCAAAAGAGTTGATAACCCAACTCAAATAGCACAGGTTGAGTTGGGTTGATCGGTTTTTTTTGGGTCATCAGGTTTTTTGAACACTCTTAGATATGACCCACTTTATAATTGTTACAATAGTTGTAAAGTATTACAAATGATCTAATCCTGATCGTTCATATGGAGACATGGAGTGGGGTATCCTATACACAGAGTTTATATGAGATCGAACCGCGAAATGATTAGTCTCTCTTTATAACACTGTTACTTGAAGAGACTAACATTTCATTAGGATGACCATAAGTGACTTGACCTTAATCCTGAGTGAGTAGTAAACTTCTGCCTATAAGGGCAATCATTTGATCTGTATAGATGAGAGTGGCCAGATTTACCGACTCAATATGCCTACCATTTTAAAGATTTTTCCAAATAGGGGGTTGGGGACACAACTACATAAGAGGGAATTCATTCCTTCACAATTGTAAGGTAAGTAGATGAATTGCTCCCTTAAGGGCTTATTATGAAAGGACCGAGATCGGATCCCATCCCCACAGTAGAAGCATCTCGTGAGATCACCTTACATCCCAAAATTCGATTTTGCCATAAACATAATCATTATACTAAAACAGAATATAAACATGTAAATTAACATACTTTAGGGAAAAGATTAGAACCATTCTTACCTTTGTATATTCCAAGTGCCATGAATAATCCTCTCCTAATTCCAATGAACGGATCCTCCAACGATCTTGATCACGAACAACATCTTGAACAATCTCGAGCATTACTATGAGAGTAACCTTGTTATTATCTAGGATTCCAATAGAGAAAAATGTGGTATCCAACTATTGGGAGAGGGAAAGAAGAAAAGGGTTTTTGGAGAGTAGAGATGATTCTCTTTTTGTGGTTTAGAAAATTCTGCACAATAACACGGGGTATTGTGTATTGTCACTCTTTCTTTGTCTGAAAGTGTGTGTTCCCAAAGGACCATAAGGAGATCTTTATATAGAGAAGGGTCAAACAATTTTCTTAATATTTTCCTTTTCCATAATTAATTATATAACACTTATTTAATTAATTAGCACATTTAATTAAATAACACTTATTTAATTAATTAGTTCAATTAAATAACACTTATTTAATTTTAATTTGTACAATAATTAAATAACTGTTTATACATTAAACTCAATTTAATGTATATATTTAATTATCATAAACATCACATATATATGTGCAAAACCTCTATATTAATTAATTCTTTATAAATCTAATTCACTTAAGTTAATTAATTTGTATCTTATTCAAATATTATTATATAGTTTCCTCAAATTAATTTGGAGGTCCTCTCGGTAGTTCAACGAGATTTAATGAGGATCAAGTTCTGGATTAATTTGAATTGTTCAAATTAGTTGAGAAAATTAATTATATGTGATATAATTAAGTTTATTTAATTATATATGATATAATTATTATAATATATTTGATACATTATATATAAAGTGTTTATGAGAGGAATTAAATGTTTGAATATGATTTAAATGTCAACTATATAAATTAGATTTATATAGTTAAAAATTCATGTAAATGTGATTTATATTGAATGTCATTAGTGAGAGAAAAGAAACTATAGGTTATATATTGTATATGATACAGTATTAAACTATATGTTATATGTTGTATATGATATAACATATGATCACATGAATATATAATAAATTGGCTATTATATATTTGTAATTTTAATTATTTTATTATTATTTAGTTTTAAAATTAATTAAGGGAAGGGAGTTACAACTCTCTTCCCTCTTATTTTTCTCCACCACATACGTGGTTTAGTGGGATATTGGTCTTCATCTTCTTCCTACAAAACAGAGAAGAGGGTGAGAAAACACAACATTCAACTCATAAATTTTTTTTCCTCTCTCAGAGAAAAAAATTCTTCTTCCCTCTTCCCAAAATCATTCAGAGCCTACCACTCCTGGATTCTTCATCCAGAGGATACCGAGGTTTCCAAGTGGAAGTGTCTTTTGGGATTCCAAGGGTTTCATAAGTGAAGAAAAGTCTTCAAAGGTAGGTTTTCTGAAAACCCTTTTTCTTTTATTTTCAGCATGCTATATAATTTTTACAAATGCATGTTTTTCCTATCTTCTCTGTAAAATTTGTTTTTTAGAAGAATTATGATCTGGGACAATCTTGCTTCCGCTTAAAGTCCCCTCACAGGAGTTCTTTCAAAGGATGCAGGGTAGTGTCACAACGTTACCTTTAACATTACAATGCTGCAATGATTAACAGAACGCCAACCATCCGCGCGCGCACGCCTATCACAAGGGAGAGTCACAACATCATTGCAATGCATGCCCAACGCCTAAGGGCTGGATCGACAAGAGCATTGCAATGCTCTTTTTAGCGTTGCAACGTTGTGATTGTATTATAAATTTGTTCTTTCCGAATTAGGTAAGGAGAAGGAGGACAGTTAGGCCTTTTTAGGGAGCATGTTGCTAGTTTTGGCCATTCAGGCCAAAACTCATGATATTTCCTTTTATTTTGAGTGGTAATTATCAACTTTGGCATCATGAGTCAGACTCGATGAATGTTTGAAGGCCACAACGTCGGTTTTTAGATTTGTAGGGATTTTCTTGAATTCTTTGAGATTTCTTATGGATTTTTTATAGAATGTTTCCGTTTCTTGTGATTTCCTTTCTTTGAATTAATTTCTACACAAGCATATAGGATTGATGAATTGACAACTCGATTTCTTATATGTTTATCTTTTTTTATGTCCGTAATTGCATTTAGAGCATGTTTAGTATAGTAGCAATAGATTTTAGTTTGATTTATGGCATAATTTCTAGGCTATCTAGGATTACCTAATTGATAACAAAACCTAAAGATTGGAAATGCATTAGGATAGAATTGGACATTCTTGCTTAATGTCGTAATCAATCCAAGAACGTAATACGATTAGCTATGTAAATTACCTTTGTAACGAGCTTATTTAATTTAGGGATTAATAACATGTTGATTCTCATTAGAGAGTTTGTATGGGTTGTCCTTACATTCGATTAGGCCTAGGAAATAGTTAATTCAAGCATGTCTTCATAGTTAATCAATGATTAGATTCATAGAAAACCCAACAATCTTGAAACTATCGAAGGTATTCTTGTGTTCGATCTCTCTCTTTCTTGGTCTATTTTACTTTTCCACATTTAATTTTCCTGTTAACCAAACAACAAAAACTTGTTTTTATTGCTTTCCAAAGTTAAATTTAGCTTAGGAGGGAATTAATTCTTGGCCTCTCTGCGGTTCGACCCCACACTTACCACTGTTGTTACGTTCTTGTAGTGATAGGAGTAGCTCGGTGTATTATAAATTTTCTTTTGATTCGTGGCTCTTTTTAGGAATTAAACGAAATCGGAAAGGGTTGCGATTAAAATGGCGCCATTGTCGGGGAGGCAAGCCAATTAATCTCTTTTAGTTGGATTTGACTTGTTAACTTTAAAAGCCCAATAATAATTTTTCTTTTCTTGTGTCTACATTTTTTTCTCATGGCAGATGATTTGAATATTTATTATGCGCTTTATATGAAGCAAGCAGCCCAACAACGAGAGTGAGAGGTAGGTGAATTTAATGAGGTTAAAAATAAAATATTTGAACTAACCTCTTTTGTTCAAGTTTAGGCTACTAGGCAACTATAAGAGCTTGAGACATGTCGAGCCTGTTTACTTAAAGGTCATCCATCTGAAGTATGTCCTCAGCTTTCGCGTGGTCCTAAGGGTGATTACTATTTCCTTTGGAAGATGTCTAACCCGAACTTGATGTCGATGGATTCTTCTTCTGCCAATTCAGGTATTTTGTTAGAAGATTTGGTTAGGGAACTTTCTATCAGCTCTGGTGAGTTTGTGTAGGAACCTCCCTAGAGTCATCAAGAATCCTCGATTTTCCAGCAGGATAGCTTCCATTCCGAATCTGAAGCTAGAACTAAATTTCAGAATATGAGTCACCTCATTTCTCAGATTACTGAATCAGTTGGGAGACTTGAAGTGTCTTTGATGGAACCATCTTCTAAGAGTACCGAACCGAGCAATGAAATGACTAGCACCAATCATTCCGTTGAGCAGATGATTCCTCATACTTTAGGTCAAGGTAAGACATTGGATTCTATAAGTGTAAGCTTGCTAATGGTTTTTCTAAGTGTGAACAGGATTCTATTGAGTCTCACCTGGAGACTTAAGCTCTCGTGCCAGTTAAGATCCATCCTAGCCCTCATCTTGCTTATTCCGTGCTGACATTGGATAATCATTCAAAGCTTTCCATCGTCTATGACATTAAGGCCGATCTTATTGAGGAATTCCCCTAGACTAATGATGATGACGATGTTTATCCTCCACCATGTCCTAAACAAATTAGTGAGGTTAAGTATGAGTATGAACTTCATTTCGAGGAGTCTCATGTAAAAGAGTTAGAGGCTACCAAGTCTCATCCTATTCTTTCCTTTAGCTCCTCCTTTAATTCTGAACATTGCTCATCTTACTTCACAAGTCTGAGTCTTTATTTTCTGTTGAGTCAGTCGAGCCTGCATTTATTTTTCCAAAAATGAAAAAAATTAAAAAATATTTCTCTCTCTGGAGCCCTTGAATGCTTCAAAAGCTCATTCCCATTGAGCAGCTTCGTGGATTCAAGGAAGAAAGGGCCCGAAAAATATTTATTAATATTTAAATAAAATTTAAATACCTTCAACTCTAAAAAATTGTTTAATTTTTTTAATTTAAACGTTAGTTATATCAAATATAATTATCCAAACCCTAATCCGAATTTGAACATTTCAAATTCACTCAACACGCTATTCTAAGGTTTAATCCTTTTATGAGCTAGTAGAGAGACCCAATGGACCTACAGATTATGAGCTCCAACGATTTGAGATTAATTGGCTAAACTCTTTAAACCAAATTAATTAATATTCGTTAACTACCGAGACATACCACTATAGCTCAATAGTTGCACTCTCCTCACTTTAGATATATTTTTGTCCACTTGATTTAACCATAATTAGTAAGTTGATCCTTCACAGGTCGTTCGTATTTATAGCTAGGTCAAAATTATCGTTTTACCCCTGTAATACATCTTGCTCCTTAAATCTCCACCAATCCTCTAATGAACAATTGGTTTATGGTCCTACCAATAAACCGAGTCCCTTTCAGCCAATAGAGGGCGGGGCCCTTATGTTCAAGATCAGAAGTTAGTAGTTAAGGGAACAACTTATTTGCTAACTCTAAGATGGGTAGGAGTGAATTTCGTCTTGCAAGACTATGTCCCCAATTATCTATCCAGTCTTACCCCTAAAATGAGAGGCTTATTGAGCGGCAATGTTGAATCACTCTCACCTGTGCAACTTAAAGGATAATTCTGAATAAATAGGAGTTCATAGTTAGCTCAGGATTAAGATCGAGTTATCTTAGGTCATCGAATTGAAATAGTCAGTTTTAACAATAAACGATTGTTATAAAGAAAAGTGACTATTTTGTGGTCCGGTCTTATACAAACATCCTTTGCATAGGATGCTTCCACTCGCATGTCTCTACAAGAACGACTTTGGATCACAACGTTTGTATCAATATACAAAGTGGGCCACATCCATAGTATCCCCAGAATAAGGTACCCAACCCTATACATATACTTATAGACCATTTTGGCTATATACTAAAACTTATAGACCACTTTGGATCTTCTTTTATGTCTCTACATAAAGTTTAGGTATTCATGTTATAGCCATGAGTTAGTTTATTGGTTTATAAATGTGATTCAATAACACCTGAAGGAAATCACAAACAGAGATGTCCATGAGCAACGGAAGTGCATCGTTCAGAATTCCATTCAGATTAAACACAACGATTATAGTCTTAAACAGAAACATACAGATTATGCATCAATAGAGATTATAGCATGTTATAAGAGATTCAAGGGATAAAGTATGCGTACTTTTGAAGAACCATTCTTTTAGTATCCCTCGATCAGAAATCCAATGCATCTAGAACAACAATCGAACAAAACGAATAGAACATGAACACCACAGACATTTGAATAAGCCTCGACCCCAATCGAGTCTAACTCGATCAACGAACTGAGCACGAAACACCACCACAAGTGTTACCTTGGTATTCTTAGTGTGAGAATCCAGGAATTGTGGACTCTATATGATCTTGGATTAAGAAAGAGAGGAGGTATGTGATCGAGTAGACGATCGAGTAAGTGAGAGAAAAGAACATTGTCTATCACATAGACGATATAATCGATTGTTTAGTAAACGGAAGCCTATCACATAGACTTTGCTACTCGATCTTATAACAACAATCAAAAGAGTAACTATCGTATAGTCAATTCTAAGCGATCGTTTAGACTCTCAACGACTATCGTTTAGTAAAAACTCTTTTTACTTAATAGCCTATTCCGTGAGAAATTTCCCGAATAGAATAACCACTAAATTTGGAAAACAATTTTCCTTTTATCTCACGGTTACCATAAAACTTCTAATAACCTCCCACTCAAATCGGTTATTAGAGAAAAAGAATTAATTATCATATAATTAACATATTATAAATAAATATGATAACCAACTTATCATATTATATTTATAACCTATGGTTTTAATATTTCATCATATGAAGCATATAAACCATAGTTCTTTTTCTATTTTATGGTACTTAATATAAATCATATTTATATTAATTCCTCCATTTAATGTATCTCATACATCACACCAATTATATCACATGTAATTGAATTTCCTCTTGTTAATTTGAACACTTCAAACTAACCCAAAATCTGATTCTCAACTTGAACTCATTGAGCTACCAAGGGGACCTTATGGACCTGTAACTTGAAGCTCCAACGGTACGTGAATAACTGACTAAACTCTTTAGTTACAAGATCCACCATCCGTTTGAAGGAAATCGAATATGAGATTTCCATGAGCAGCGAAAAATAGATCATTCCAAATTACAATCATGTATAAACATTACAATTACAGTCGTAAATAAAACATACAGTTATGCAATCAATACAAAAATTACAGCATGAACAATCAAATAAACAAGGAGAATGCTACGAACGTTTGTCGACTCGTCTCCACACTTCTTGCTCACGAATGCTCGAACATAGCAACCTTGAATGCTCAAACAACACGACCGCAACACTGCACAAACACTTCGCACACATCTTCAGCGATCGCCTCGGTCACGAACTCCCCATCAACATGAACGACCTCCACAGAACTTCGACGGTATCAAGTTGAGTATGACACCACCAAGAAGGTTACCTTGGTATTCTCGGTGTGAGAATCCAGAAGGTGGGTTCTGTTTGGACTTGGAATGAGGCAGGCGAAGGAAGAATGAATAATCGTGTACATGGAATGAGGTAGCCGAAGGAAGAATGAATAATCGTGTACACAATTGGGCAAGTGGGAGAAGACAGAAACCTATCGCATAGGTCAATGCCCAATCGTTTAGCTAAAGCTAAGCATCGTCTAGCAAAACCTAAGCAATCGTTTAACTCAGTGTTTGTTGCCTACAAAACACTACCCGATCGTTTACTTCGCTCAAGCTGTCGTTTAGTAAATCTATATTTACTTGACAAGCTTCCATTCTGTGAGATTCTTTTAGCGAGAGAGATCTCAAAATAATTTTTTTGCCAAAAATTTTCAATACTTCCAAAAATTAGGAAAACAATTTTCCTTTTATCTTACAATTACCATGAACTACTAATAACCTCCCACTCAATTGGTTATTAGAGAAAAAGATTTAATTATCCAATAATTAATATTATTATAAATATAAATGATAACCAACTTATCATATTATACTTATAACCTATAGCTTTAATATTTCATCTCATGAAACATATAAACCATAATTCTTTTTCTATTCGATGGTACTTAATGTAAATCTCATTTACATCAATCATCCACTAGATGTATCTCATACATCATACCGATTATATCATATATAATCAAAATACCTCTTGTCAATTTGAACACTTCAAATCAACACCAAGAACTGATCCTCAACTGAATTCATTGAGCTACTAAGGGGACCTTATGGACCTGTAGCTCGAAGCTCCAATGGTACGTGAATAACTAACTAAACTCTTTAGTCACAGGATCCACCATCCGTTAACTGCCGACACTCCACTAAAGACCGACAATTGAACTCTCCTTACCACAAATATATTATGTGTCCATCTTAACCAATCAGAAGTGCGACAATGCTTCACAGATCGCTCGTAAGTATAGCTCGGCCAATAATTGTTATGCCCCTATAGTTACATCTAACTCCTTAAGTACCACTGATCCCTCTAATGAACATAAGTTATAGTCCTACTATGACTAAGTCTTTTCTTCCAAAGAGAAGTTATGGCCACTATGTTTAAGCCCTGGAATCAGCCCTTAAGGGAGCAATGTCTCTACTTATCCCTGCTTCGGGAAAGGATTGAATTCCATTTTGTGGATTGAGTTTCCAGCTCCTAGATCAGACAAGTCCCCAAAAAGGTAGGCATGTTGAGTTGGAAATCTGGCCACTCTCAACCATACTAATCAAAGAACCGCCTTCAAAGGCCGGAGTTCCCAAAACACTCAGAATTGAGGTCGTATCACCTATGGTCGTTTAGGTTGAGATGCAAGTCTCTTGTATCAACGACGTTATATACAGAGTCTAATCATCTTGTGATCCAGGTTTATACAAACTCTTTTTATAGGACATTCCCGCTCGCACTCTCCACATGAATAGTTTATAACACTTGCAAACTTCTACAAAACGGGTCGTATCCGTAGCGTCACCAGGATCGAGTATCCCACCTTAATCCTTATACTACAGACCTATTTAGGTTATCACTTAAGGCATGATCCACTTGTGTACCACATATACATACTTAAGTTCACTAAGATAACCAAAGAGCTTTGTTTATTGGATATGAGTAAATGGCATAATTAAATAACATTTATTTTATTCATTAAACAATGTGTATCTTTACAAAACAACGAGACTCTAGGAGAATTAGGACACCAATCCCAATACCATTAACTACTGGTCACTCCACTAAAGACCGACAGTTGCACTCTTCTCACTACAAATATATTTATGTATCCATTTAACCAATAACAGTGTGATAACCCTTCACAAATCGCTCGTAAGTATAGCTGGGCTAATTTATCATTTTGCCCCTGTAGTTCATCTAACTTCTTAAGTACCACTGATTTCTCTAATGAATAATAAGTCATAGTCCTACTATGACTGAGTCATCTCTTCCAAAGAGAAGGTGTGGGCACTATGTTCAAGACCCAGAATCAGCCCTTAAGGGAGCAATTTATCTACTTACCCTTACTTTAAGGAATGAGTGAATTCCGTCTTGTGTAACTGAGTTCCCAACTCCCCAATCAGACGAATTCCCAAAAACATAGGCTTGTTGAGTTTGCAATATTGCCACTCTCACCTATACTAATCAAAAGACCGCCCCTCATAGGCAGGAGTTCCCAAAACACTCAAGATTAAGGTCATGTCACCTATAGTCGTTTTAGTGAAATGTAAGTCTCAATTATCAATGGCGTTATATAAAGAGACTAATCATCTCGTGGTCCGGTCTTATACAAACTCTTTGTATAGGACACCCCCCCTCACATTCTTCACATGAATGGTTATGACCAGACTATTTGTAGCACTTTACAACACTTGTAAATATCTAGAAAGCGGGTCGTATCCGTAGTGTCACCAGGATAAGGTATCCCTCCTTTATCTTTATACTACAGACTATTTAGGTTATTACTTAAGGTATGATCCATTTGTATGTCTCACATACATGGTTAAGTTACATGAAATAACCACGAATCTTAGTTTATTGGATATGAATAAATGCAAATAAAATAACACTTATTTTATTAATAACAATGTGTTTATAGAGGTGTTTACAAACTACAAGACCACTGGGAGAATTAGGACACCAATCCCAACAATCTCCCACTTGTCATAATGCCTCGGGAGACTAATGTACAATAAATAAAGCAGTACAATATACAATAAACTAGAGCATACTCTATACCCCAGTATCATCTCCCACTTGCCCTAGACAAGGTGTTGCATGTTCCGACCCAGACTTTCCAGATAACCTTCGAACACTTTAGCCGTGAGAGCCTTTATAAACGGATCAGCAATGTTGTGCTCCGACACGATCTTTGTGACTATTACATCACTACGATGCACAATCTTCTTGATCAAATGATACTTCCGTTCAATATGCTTGCCTCTTCAGTGACTTCAAGGTTCCTTAGAATTTGCCACAATCCCATTGTTATCACAATAGAGTGTGATCGACAAAGACATATTTGGAACAACTTCCAAATCTGTAAGGAAATTCCTAAGCCAAACAACCTTTTTAGCAACTTCACAAGCGGCTATGTATTCGTCTTCCATAGTGGAGTTCGCAATGCATCCTTGCGATGCTTCGCCAAACTACAGCCCCTCCATTCAGAGTGAACACTGACCCTAATGTCGATTTATAAGAATCTCTATCAGTCTAAAAGTCAGAGTCTGTGTATCCTGTAAAGATCAAATCCTTATCTCCATACATGAGCATATAGTTCCTCATTCTCCGAAGATACTTGAGGATCATTTTGACCGTCGTCTAGTGTTCTAATCTTGGATTGGACTGATATCGACTGACAATCCCTACTGCATAACAAATGTCAGATCTAGTACACAAAATTGCATACATAAGACTTCCAACAGCCGAAGCATGGGGAATCCGTTTCATTTCTTTAACCTCTTGAGGTGTCTTAGGACACTGCTCCTTAGATTCCATGCCTGAAGGGTAATAAACCCCTCTTGGAATTCTGCATCGAGCACCTGATGAATATCTTCTCAATGTACAATGCCTGAGACAAGGCCAACCTTTTGTTCTTACGCTCCCGAATGATCTGGATCTCTAGAACATACTGCGCCTCTCCCAAATCTTTCATTTGGAATTGGGCGACTAGCCACTTTTTAATGTCAATTAGAAAACCTACATCATTCTCAATGAGTAGGATATCATCCACATATAGCACCAGGAAGGCTACTGAGTTTTTGATGATTTTCTTGTAAACACAAGGCTCATCAACATTTTGATCAAAGCCAAACGATTTGATCACACTATCAAATCTAATGTTTCACGATCTAGATGCTTGTTTCAGCCCATAAATGGACCTATTAAGCTTGCAAACTCTTTACTCTTGATCTAGAGGAACAATGAATCCCTCTAGTTGAGCCATGTAGATGGTATTCTCAAGATTACCGTTCAGAAAGGCAATCTTGACGTCTATTTATCATATCTCATAATCATAAAATGTGGCTATGAATAGAAGAATCCTGATAGACTTCAACATGACAACAAGTGAGAAAGTTTTCTCATAGTCCACTCCCTCGACCTGGGTATAACCCTTTGCCATGAGTTGAGCCTTAAAGGTTTGTGCCTTTCCATCTACACCTCGTTTTCTTTTAGATCCACTTACACCCTATAAGTATTACCCCATCAGGCTGATCCACTCCCAGAAAGAATTGAAGTACATAGACTCAATTTCCTGATTCATGGCTTTAATCCATTCATCTTTGTCAACATCCTCTATTGCTTACTTATAAGACAATGGATCCTCAACTCCATCATCAGACATGATGTTTTGGGCTTTAGCAAACCCATGTAGTGTTCCGGTGGGTTCGCAACCCCCCCGCTACGTCGAGGCAGTCTCAATTCTGGATATGGTTGACTAGATGAACCGTCAACAACTCTAGTTAATATATCAGTCTGTTCAACAACTCTTGTCGAACTCTTAGTAGTCTCACTAGAAATCTCATGTAAAACAAGCTTGCTTCGTGGCTTATGATCCCTGATATAGTTTTCTTCCAAGAAGATGGCATTCGTCGACACAAACACCTTATTCTCACTCGGATCATAGAAGTATCCACCCCTCGTTTCCTTGGGGTAGCCTACAAAGAGGAAACTTTCAAATGCGATTTAACTTTTTAGGGTTAGCCACTAGCACGTGGGCCGGACATCCCTAAATCCTGAAGTGGCGTAAACTACCGTTCGACCTCTCCACAACTTAAAAGGTGTTGCAGAAACACTTTTCGAAGGAATGTTATTCAAAATGTAACATGCAATCTACACTGTAAATCCCCAAAACGAGTTTGGAAGATGAGCATAACTCATCATAGACCAAACCATGTCCAACAGGGTTCTGTTTCTCCTTTCTTATACACCATTCTGCTGAGGTGTACCTGGGGCCGAGAGTTGGGATGTGATTCCATGTTCTATCACATAGTTTTGGAATTCGAGGTCCATATACTCTCCACCACGATCAGATCGTAGTGTTTTTATCTTCTTACCTAACAAGTTTTCAACTTTAGTCTTATACTCCTTGAACTTTTCAAGAGCGTCAGACTTATGTTGCATTAGGTATAGATACCCGTTTCTTGAATAATCATCTATTAAAGAGATGAAATATTCATACCCAACTCGAGCTCTAACACTCATCAAACCACAAAGGTTTGAATGTATAAGCTCCAAGATTTCCTTGGCTCTATAACCTTTTCCAGTAAAAGGTCGTTTGGTCATCTTGCTTTCAAGGCATGATTCACATACCGTTAAGGAGTTTTCTTCTAAACATTTTAGAAGTCCACAATTCACCAACTTCTCAATCCTATTGAGGTTGATATGACCTAATCTTAGATGCCAAAGATGAGCATTTTCCTTAGGAGAAACCTTTGGTCTTTTTGCAGTTGTCGTTGTTCTGAACGTTTCAGTATTAAGCAAGGCTTTTATGACTATTTCAGTATCAAGCAAGGCTTTTATGACTAACGGTCTTAGTACATATAAGTTATTTTTCATTGAACCAAAACCAATCTCCATACCATTCTTGAAAATAAACACTTTACTCTTAGAAAAGGAGATTTATAACCTTGCTCATTCAGACAAGAAACCGAGATTAAGTTCCTCTTGATATGAGGAACTACAAAAACATTATCCAGTAATAGATAACGTTTTTTATCCAAAAATAACTTCAGCCTACCTACAGTAATAGCTGAAACAACCTCACCAGTATCGACTCTAAGATTCATCTCTCCATCTTCCGACGTTTTCCAGGAACTAAATCTTTGGCAGGAAGAACCGACATGATTAGTAGTACTTGAATCTAGTATCCAGACAGAATCATCATTTTCTACCAAACACGTCTCTAAGACAAATAAATCACATTTACTGTCTTTAGACTTCTTTCTCTCTTGGAGAGTAGTGGGATTAGTATCAGAACCTAAATAAGCTCTAAGTTTCATTTCAGAGAACAATTCTTGTCGATGAACTTCATCTGAGTTAGCAACAATTGCTTTCTCTTTTAGTCCCTTGACATTCAAGAAAGACTGGAGATTAGCTTGGGAACTGACACTACTGGTTTCTTTGACATCTATCCCTTTGTGCTCAAAAAGTAAGAACTGACATTCAAACAATTCTTGCAATGAGTCCATGATTTGACGTGCCATGACCATGTTCTCAACCCTTTCGGATAATGCATCAGGTATGCTAGCCAAAATGTGAAGTCGGGCCAACAAGTTAGCCTTCATCCACACCTCATATGCATTACGCACATTTCGCGGTGCATCACGGGTTGGGATTTGAGAAAACTCCTCAACCATGACAAACTCGAGGTCATTTACCACGAAATATGTTTTAAGAGACTCTTTCCAATGTATGTAGTTGGTCAAATTAAAAGAGGCAACTAACAGAAAATCATACATGTTGCTGAAAAAAGATTTTAGCAAATACTCTTTAAAACAAAATCCAATTTGGTTTAGCAAAATCTAAATGAACCCCGTGTGACATCTAGTTTTGCAATGACGCTTTAGTGGTTCAGGACAAAAGCTACCAAAAGGTAGTCGATTTATCCCTCCTCTAAATTGAGACACTCTCAACCAGTCATTAACACCATAACAACTTTTGTTCCTATAACGACTAGCCATCATTGATTTGATCAAGAAATCATTATCTTGCTTAACAATTTTCCGTAAATGTAACTCTTCATTTTAGATCCTAGAGTTTCGCCTCAAGCAGCCAATCGGAAGGGAAAAAATCTGATCGGGGCAAAAACTAAAGTGACCCTATTCATTTCTGGAGTTCACCTTGATATTGACCAACCACACAAAATTATCCGAAGGGGGATGCTCCCAGGGCGCCACGAGGCCATGTAAGAAGACTGCAGGATATGTTGACACACATCCTGACACACATGCAAACCAATGAAAGAGACTGCAGGACATGTTGACACACATCCTTCACCCACTTATTATAAATACTCTCTCCGTCCATCTTGATATTGACTCATGCAAACACCATCCGAAGGGGGATGCTCCCAGGGCGCCACGAGGCCATGTAAGAAGACTGCAGGATATGTTGACACACATCCTGACACACATGCAAACCAATGAAAGAGACTGCAGGACATGTTGACACACATCCTTCACCCACTTATTATAAATACTCTCTCCGTCCATCTTGATATTGACTCATGCAAACACCATCCGAAGGGGGATGCTCCCAGGGCACCACGAGGCAAAACATGAATCTCATGGTATGAACATTAAGGGAGAAACATGAGTGGAATTGACATATTATATATATTTTTTCCTCCCACTGAGTATTTTATAACCTAGGGTTCAGTTTACTTAGAAAAAACACAACTAACGATTTTAACTAAGTGATTTTTTAGGTTTGCCCAAAAGTAACGCTTACTTTGGAAAATTGAACAACTTTTGATCATCATTCACTAAACTTTTTAATGAAGTCTTTGATCAACTGTTGCATGCCTGTAGCAAATCTATCTAATTCACCTTTTCAGGTAGGTTCCCAGGTAGGGGTGTTCCATTTCCGTCAGCTTAAATACCCCAGCCTAGATAGAACTCCCTTAGACAAAAGGTCCCTTATAAATAGATTTAATATAAATTTAATCTTTTATGGAAATCAATTTAATCCTATTAAACCGATCCAAAAGATTAAACTTAGGTATCTAATCTCATTAGAACCATGAACTTAGGTCTATCTCAATCCAATTTTAAAACACTTTTAAAACATAAGTTCACCTAAGTTCGCATGCAACTCTTTCTTATTGATTTTAGTTCTAATTTCCATTATAACACTTATAACAGGAAACAACTAAAACCATCCACATCACGAAGCAACACATACAAGGCATTCATAACTCTTATAAATAAGCCTAAGTACTATGCATTGTTCATTCATTACTACTGGTATATAATACTTATATAACAAAGCAATGATCCAAGCATACATGCTCTCATACACCCTTATACTATAACTTTTATAATATAAAGATGATGCTTGAATATGCTTAATACCTGCATAAATATAACTCTTATATTTCATGATGCATGACCACGTTTTCTAGTAATTTCATCATGCTATTAACTATATTATAACACTTATAATATATGATGTATGAATAAAATGCATAACCTAAGGTGGGTTTTAAATTAATATGTCATACATTATGGCATATAAATAAAACATACATCTCATGTACATTAAGTAAAAGTTGATGAACCGAGATAATTAGCCTCAAATCCTCAAAAAAAAAAAAAAAAAAAAAAAAAAAAAAAAAAAAACAAAACAAAACAAAAAAAAAAAAAAAAAAAAAACAAAAACAAAAACAAAGCTAACTATTACGAAGAACAATGAGTCCACCGGTTCAAACAGGCGAACCAGGTCTTCAACTGTCTGGGTAAAGATCGTGTCTCCTTGATCGTGTAACAAATCCTTATGATTGTTTAGCAACGCTATAAGAGTATAAACGATCATTTAGCAACGATCAAGTACCTTTGACTATGCGATAAAGCATGAAGGCACGTGATCGTGCAGCGCACATCATGCAATGCAAGCCTTAAATGATCAAGTGAATGACAACGATACGATGAAGCATAATTGTCTAACTGATCGCTGAATAAGCGTAAGGTATCGTATACTGGGTGATCGTGTAGTCAGTGACTATGCGATGAAGCATGCTGGACTACACAATTATTTAGTGCGCGCACCTTTTATTAAACGATGAGTGTCAAAAACTTATGTGATTGTTTACCCTAAGTGTCCATGCGATCAAGAAACCAATGCTACGCAATAGAACTTTTCTACACGCCAAATCTCAACGATCGTTTAGCTTGGGCTACACGATGTGACCAACCTTTGGTCTTCTTCCTCGATGAGAACTGCATCTCCATGCTTCGAAACTTCTTCACGAACGACTAAAAAAACTTCAAACACTTTGAATACAGACTCGATTTCTTGTTAATTATGCCCAAAAACGTAGGGGCCCTTACAAATTAACACTTTGTAAACTTAAAGAAAGCTTTAAACAGAGGCAATCATCCCATAAACATCCATCAACACATCCGCAACCACATTTAACTCTTAAACACATTGTAGAAAACTTAAAATCCACCACGGCTGTAAAAGAAGTTCAATTCAGCAATGAAATTTGGAATATCAGAACAACCTAGCTCTGATACCAATTGAAGGAAATAACAAACAAAGATCTCTATGAGCAATGGAATTGGTTCGTTCTAAATTCCATTCAGATTGAACACAGCGATAACAGTCTTAAATGGAAACATACAGAGTATGCATCAATAGAAATTATAACATGGTATAAGAGATTCAAGGGATAGAGTATGCATACCTTTGAAGAACCATTCTTTAAGCATCCCTCGATCGAAAATCTAATGCGTCCAGAATAATACTCAAATGTAACGAACAGAACACGAACATCACAAATGTCTGAATAAACATCGACCCCAATCAAGTCTAACTCGATCCACAAACTGAGCAAGAATATCACCACAAGTGTTACCTTGATATTCTCAGTGTGAGAATCCAGGAGTTGTGGGCTCTGTATGATCTTGGATTGAGAAAGAGAGGAGGTATGTGATCGAGTAGACGATCGAGTAAGTGGGAGATAAGAACACTGTCTATCACATAAACGATGTACTTGATCGTTTAGTAAACGAAAGCCTATCGCATAGACTTTGCTACTCGATCGTACAGCAACAATCAAAAGAGTAACTATCGTATAGTCAACTCTAAGTGATCGTTTAAACTCTCAACGGCTATTGCTTAGTAAAACTCTTTTTACTTGATAGCCTATTCCGTGAGAAAATTCTCGAATGGATTAACCACTAAATTTGGAAAACAATTTTTCTTTTATCTCACAGTTATCATAAAACATCCAATAACCTCCCACTCAAGTCGGTTATTAGAGAAAAAGAATTAATTATCATATAATTAACATATTATAAATAAATATGATAACCAACTTATCATATTATATTTATAACCTATAGTTTTAATATTTCATCATATGAAACATATAAACCATAGTTCTTTTTCTACTTTATGGTACTTAATGTAAATCAAATTTATATTAATTCCTCTATTTAATGTATCTCATACATCACACCAATTATATCACATATAATTGAATTTTCTCTTGTAAAATTGAACACTTCAAACTAACCCAAAATATTATTCTCAACTTGAACTCATTGAGCTACTAAGGGGACCTTATAGACCTGTAGCTTGAAGTTCCAACGGTACGTGAATAACTGACTAAACTCTTTAACCACGAGATCCACTATCCGTTAACTGCCGGACACTCTACTAAAGACCGACAACAACACTCTTCTCACTACAGATATATTTTTGTGTCCATATAACCAATCAACAGTCGATAACCCTTCACAAATCGCTTGTACGTATAACTGGGCCAATTTATCGTTTTGCCTTTGTAGTTACATCTAACTCCTTAAGTACCATTGATTCCTCTAATGAACTCATAGTCTTACTATGATTGAGTTCTCTCTTCCAAAGAGAGGGTGTGGCCACTATGTTCAAGATTAGAATCAGGGAAGAAGTGAATTTCGTCTTGTGTAACTGAGTTCCTAGCTCCCCAATCAGACGAATCCTTAAAAAGGTAGGCTTGTTGAGTTAGCAACCTGACCACTCTCACCCATACTAATCAAAGGACCGCCCTCACAGGCAGGAGTTGCCAAAACACTCAGGATTAAGATCATGTCACCTATGGTCATTTTAGTGAAATGTAAGTCTCAATTATCAATAGTGTTATACAAAGAGACTAATCATCTTGTGGTCCGGTCTTATACAAACTCTTCGTATAGGATACCCCCGCTCGCATGTCTTCACTTAAATGGTTAGGATCAGACCTTTTGTAGCATTTTACAACACTTGTAAATATCTACAAAGTGGGTCGTATCCATAGTATCACTAGGATATGGTATCCATCTTTTACCTTTATACAACAGACCATTTAGGTTATTAATTAAAGCATAATCCAATTGTATGTCTCACATACATGCATAAGTTACATGAAATAACCACGGATCTTAGTTTTTTGGATATGAGTAAATGCAAATAAAATAATGCTTATTTTACTATCAATGTGTTCATAGAGGTGTTTACAAACTACGAGACCACCAGGAGAATTAGGACACCAATCCCAACAACACATTTATTGAAAGAAATCTTTATAATATCTTTATTATGAATAGAATATATTTAATGTTTACAAACTACGAGTTTTAGGACATTCCCAATAAACTCCCACTTGGACTAAAACTCCAATGGGTTTAATATTTATAAAATATACAATATTGAGTATGAGATAATACATATAATAAATTAGAACATCTATATACCCATGAATTTTCTCACTTGTCCTGGATTTATGAAGCTCGTAGTCCTAGTTCGACTAGGTGATCCTCGACCACTTTAGCCGTGAGGGCCTTAGTAAATAGATTAGTTAAATTATCTTCTGAGGTTATCTGCATAATGATCACATCTCTTCTGTGTACTATCTCCCTGATGAGATGGTACTTGCGCTCGATGTGCTTTCCTCGTTCATGGCTTCTTGGTTCTTTTGAGTTGACAATTGCTCCATTGTTATCACAATATAGGGTGATTGTCAGATGCATATTTAGAATCACTTTCAAATCGGTCAAGAAATTTCTAAGCCATACGGCTTCTTGGGCTGCTTCACATGCAGCTACGTATTCTGTTTCCATAGTGGAGTCTACGATATAACTCTGTTTGATACTCTTCTACACTATAGCTTCTCAGTTAAGAGTGAATATTGATCTTGAAGTAGATTTCCTAAAATATACATCGATTTGAAAATCAGAATCAGTGTATCCAGTATGGATCAAATCCTTAGAACCATACACGAGTATGTGGTCCCTCGTTCTCCGAAGATACTTGAAGATGTTCTTAACAGCAGTCCAATGACTATATCCAAGACTAGACTAGAACCTATTGACTATTCTGACTACAAAGCATATGTCTGGATGTGTACACAACATGGCATACATCAAGCTCCCGACTGTTGATACATAAGGAATTCTTTTCATATCCTCAACTTCTTGAGATTTCTTAGGACATTGTTCCTTAGACAAATGAATTCCATGTCTAAAAGGTAATAAACCTCTTTTGAAATTTTGCATTTTATATCTAGATAACATCTTGTCTGTATAAGATGCATGAGATAGTACTAGCGTTCTGTTCTTGTGATTCCGAACTATTTGGATTCCAAGACTGAAATACTTGTTTTAACCCATAAATGGATCTTTTAAGCTTCCAAACTTTTTGCTCTTGACCTTGTTCAATGAACACTTCTGGTTGAGACATGTAAATACTTTCTTCAAGATAACCATTTAAAAAGGCTGTCTTGATATCCATTTGTCATATTTCATAATAAAAAAAGGCGGAAATGGATAAAAGTATTCTAATAGACTTAATCATGGCAACAAGAGAGAAGGTTTCTTCATAGTCTACTCCCTCTCTTTGAGTAAAACCTTTTGCCACTAGTCTAGCTTTATAGGTTTGTACCTTACCAACTTGGTCTCATTTTTTCTTGTAGATCCACTTACAACCAATAGGTTTTACCCCATCTGGTTGATCTACAAGTTTCCAGACAAAATTCTGGTTGATCTACAAGTTTTCAGACAGAATTGAAGTACATAGACTCCATTTCAAGGTCCATGGCTTTTATCCATTGGTCTCTATATACATCTTCCATTGCCTATTTCAAGGTTAATGGATCCTCTAAGCTATCATTAGGTATGATGACCTGAATTTCTCTTAAACCCATGTATCGGTCAGGCCGTTGAACAATCCTCTCACTACATCGAGGCATTCTCAATTCTTGAAAAGGATGTGACAGACCAGTTCATTCAATAACTTTTGTTGAAGGACCACTTGATCAATAACTTTTGTTGATGTATCTGTAGTTTCTCTAGACATATCATTTAATACTAATTTACTGCAAGGTTGATTTCTTATATTGTCTTCCTCTAAGAATGTAGTGTTTGTTGATACAAACACTCTGTCATCTTGAAGATCATAAAATAGACCACATTTTGTTTCTTTGGGGTATCCTACAAATAGGCATACTTTAGAACGTCATTCCAATTTCTTCAAGTTTTGTACTAACACATGTGTTGGACATCCCCAAATACTGAAGTGATATAAACTGCCTTTACGTTCTCTCCATAACTCGTTTGGTGTTCATGAAACACTTTTTGAGGGAACCATGTTTAAAATATATACAGTAGTCTGTATTGTATGCCTCCAAAAGGACTGAGGCAACTGGGCATAACTCATCATTGAACAAACCATGTCTAACAGGTTCTCTTTCTCCTTTTTGTTACACCATTTTGTTATGGTGTATCAGGTGTAGTAAGTTGAGATTGAATTTCATGTTCTATCAAATAGTTCTGGAATTGTAAATCCCTATACTCACCACCTTGATCTGATCGAAGTGTTTAAATCCTTTTACCTAATAAGTTCTCAACCTCTACGTTGTACTCTTTGAACTTTTCAAGAGTTTCGGACTTATGGTGCATCAAGTAAACATAGCCGTATCTTGAATATTCATTAATAAAACTGATGAAATACTCAGATCCTTCTCAATCTTTAACATTCATTGGACCACAAAGACCTGAATGTACAAGCCCTAGAGGTTCTTTAGATCTAAGACCTTTTCCTAGAAAAGATCTTTTAGTCATTTTTCCTTCAAGACATGAATCACATGGAGGTAAAGAATTGTCTTCTAACTGATTTAGAAGTCCATTCTTTACTAACCTTTCAATCCTATTGAAATTTATGTGTCCAAGTCTTAAGTACCAAAGATAGGCGTTAGGAGAAATTTTTTGTTTCTTATTTTCAGTTTCAGCTGTTTTAAACATCTCTATATTTAAAATAGCTTTTTCCTCAGTTAGTTTTAACACATATAAGTTATTTTCAAGTTTAGCAGAACATATTTGTGATAGAGTAATCATGCAAAATGCAGAAGCAATCAAAATCAATAAGCATTCTAATTACACTTAATTTGAGATTAAAAGCATGAACGAAAACTATTTACAAAGAAAAGGGTTTCAAAATGTTATATCTTTGATGAATCTCATCAATTCCAGCTCCTCCCCACGAATTGGTTCTCCAAAATACCAGAAGACCACCACAATGATCTTCTCTACTATTCTCTAACTTGGATTGTGTAGTGAAAACACTGAATTGAGGGTAATTAAATTGGGAAGAATGAGGGTTTTTGGAGAGAAAATGCAGAAATCGGGATTCAGATTGCATGAAGTCTTCACATTGCAAAATCTCATCAATTTATCAATGAAAATCATGCGCATTAATGAGCTTCATCTCATTGACACGCCAAAGTGCTTGATCCATTTTTATGTGTTTACATAAAGTTCAAGTATTCATGTAATAACATGGATCTTAGTTTATTGGATTCAGTCTCTTTGAATGCAATTAATAGATTCAATACCTTTATTGAAGAAACGTTGAATAATATCTTTTATTGATAATAGAATATGTTTAACTTTTACGAACTGCGAGTTTTAGGACATAAAACCCAACAATACTCCCACTTGGACTAAACCTCCAGTGGATCATTATATACAAATATATACAATGTTGAGTTACATTGAGAGAACAAAAAATATAAATACAATAAACTAGGGCATTAAATACCCATATATTCTCCCACGTGCCCTAGTACTAAAAATCTCGTAGACCTAGTCCTACTAGATGACCCTCGTTTACTTTAGCCGATAAGGCCTTTGTAAATGGATAAGCAAAGTTGTCTTGTGAGGCTATTTGCGTGACGATTACGTCTCCTCTGTGTACAATCTTCCTGATGAGATGGTACTTCCGCTCGATGTGCTTTCCACATTTATGGCTTCGAGGTTCCTTTGAATTTGCAACTGCTCCATTGTTGTCACAGAGGGTGATAGGCAGGTGCATATTAGGAACGACAAAGTGTTGAATCCACCCCAAACTTGAAAAAGATTGGAAAATTCCACTAATGTGGAATTTCCAATTTTCAAATTTCATTTTTCAAAAAACTTAAATTTAATTTTCACAAAATTAAAGTTAATTAAATTCAAAATTGAATTTTGAATTTCAAAATTTTGAATTTTTTTTTATTTAAATAAATAATAATTTAATATCAAATATTAAATTAATTAAACACCTAATTTAAAAATGAATCTATTCATGTTAATCAATATTTAAATATTTTAATCTCTCCAATTATGTTTGATTTTGATAAATTAAACGTTTAATTATATCGAATATAACTTTACGAGCTAGTAGATGGATCTTATAGACCTACAAATCATGAGCACAAGCGATTTGAGATTAATTGGCTAAACTCTTTAGACCAAATTAATCAATATTCATTAACTAACGAGACACACCACTATAGCTCGATAGTTGCACTTTCCTCACTGTAGATATATTTTTGTCCACTTTCACCATAATCAGTAAGTCGATCCTTCACAGGTTGTTCGTTTTTACATCTAGGTCAAAATTACCATTTTACCTCTATAAATACATCTTGCTTCTTAAGCTCCCACTAAACCTCTATTGAACAATTGGTTTATAGTCCAACTAATAAACCATGACCCTCTCGATTATGAGAGGGCGGGGCCCTATTGTTCAAGACCAAGAATCAATACTTAAGAGAACAACCTATCTTGTAACCCAAAATTAGGTAATGAATTCCATCTTGTAGGACTATGTCCCCAGCTATCTATCTGGTCTTATCTCCAAAATGGGAGGCTTATTGAGTAGTGTTATTGTACTACTCTCACCTACATAGATCAAATAATAATTGATGACATGCAGAAATGCATGTCATCTCAGGTCTTGTACTTCGAATTATGAAGATTGTTAAGCAGAATATGCGTCGATCATGATAGGAATTCACAAGAATATGAGTTTGCGTTGATCAGCATAACGAATCTCAGCTAACCCGTTATCTTGCGTTAATTGTGCATTCAATGTTCTATTTTTGTAGTTAATGCAGGAAATGAACGCAAACGCGGAAACCGGAGCAACACATAGACGACCGCATGCGGAGAAATACTCCATCGCAAGGCAAACGCATTCAATCAACGCATGGATGATGCGATAATCTTTCGTATGCGTCCATCGCATGGGAGTTGCGCTCGTCAAGCGATTGTGATCATCATGTAGAGTTGCGGTATTAAACGAATGAGGCCATTGAATGATTGTGACTACGTGCAACGCAAACTAATGGGATCAATGCAAGGTAGGTGGAATGAATGCATCAATGCATCTACCTCGAGAAAATCCAAAAGATGATGTTGACATTTCACCTACCACGCCGTTGGTGGTAGAGGTTCAGAAAAGGACTAACGCACCGAACGTTAGACTCAGAGTAGTCCAATTAATGCTGTCGGCGACCCAAGCTCTATAAATAGAAGCTGACGAGCTGAAATTCAAGTTATCCAGGGGAGGATTCTTGTGAACCGAGGAATTTCCCCACGATCCAGACAAAATGCATGAGAAGACGCTTGAGAGTTCTTCACCTCCTTCATCCATTCCGAGTGACGGTCAAAGCTAAATCTCAAGAGAGTCAGCTCCTCCGCCCATCCATGGCACCACCAGCAGCCTTGACGCATATCCGCTGGAAGCAAAGCCGGTCATTTCTTTTTCCTTTCTTTTCCTATATTGTATTGTATGACATTTTGTGATTAAGGAATTAATACAATCTGTTTTTCAATGCACTTCTCTGTTTCCTTCAACTTCATCTCCATCTTCTTTGCTTAGCATCTTTACTTTCATTGCAACACTTAGTGGAGTGCTTGGGTATTGCATACTTAGTCACGTGGATTAGGAATATGAAGCATGTAGCAACCTACCAAGAGGTGTGCGTTGCATGAGTGTGTGAGTAACCTTATTTGCTTAGTGTGAAGCTGCTGCAACGCCTGTCTATAGGCTAACACATTGCTTGTCTATAAGTAAAGTCAATAACAATCAACTGCCCAGGAGGGTAAGTGGTTGGACGCATTAAGCAATGTATGCATTGTTCACAAGGGATAGTAACAACCTTGCGTCAACCAAGTTCCTGCGATTGTCTTGTAGTATGTATGCTTCATTCGTCCATTAAGGATACTTGAGAGGGTAGTCTAAAGACAGGATTTAGGCTTGAAAAGGTCAGGTCAGAATCTAGGCTCAGGAGAGTCAGATTAGAACACATAATACAAGAGATAGGAGCTTAGAAATAAGCACTGTTTACTATTAACCCATCATATGCATCCTAGAGATAGGATACGATTGAGTACGGTTACCGCAGCGTTGTGTGCATTTTGCATCATCGCATAGGAAAAGAGTAGAGACTTAGGAATAAGCTCTATGGACACTTTGCATTCAACACATGCGTCCTAGACTTAGGAGCACCACATTTGCATTGGAAAATGATTTGTTGTGCATGATTGTAGCATGATCGCATTGGCTTGCGTTGACTAGGGTTGCCCTCGCAATCACTCTTAAGGGTTGCAATGAAAATATCTCCGCATTTTATCTATTTCCCACACATTTATTTCATGTCAAGGTTTGTCGTATCTCTACCTTTCATGCATATTCTCATTGTGTTGTCTGTTAGATAGGAATAGGAGTAGGATTAACTTAGTAACATCCCCTCCATTCTTTTATTTAAACCGCCGCATGCACATCACCATAAACATATAGCTACAAGTCCCTTTGTTCGACCTCAGATTACCCGAGAAACTTGCGTTGAAATTATACTTGGTTCCATCGCAAGAAAAATTGTGGCAGGACGCATGGTCATCGCATACATTCGTTAACACATTATCAGTCCAACGCATGACCATCGACGCATGACTATCAACGTATAACTTAGGAACATGCATCGTATACCGCATCCACGGGATTTTGGTTGTCGAGTAAAATTGACTTCTAATTTCCCGCCATCAAGTTTTTAGCGCCGTTGTTGGGGACTTGGCAACTAAATATTTGTTAAGTTTTGTGTCTTTGCGAGCAAACTTTTTATCTTGGGAGTATTGTAGCTTGTGCAACCAGGTTGCAAACAATATTGAAGTGTAGGCGATGCACTGAAAACCAATGTTGACCCCAAGGTAGAAGGGCAATCAGTCGCAAAAGAGCTGAAGGTGATTCCAAGCACATGACGGCCGTATGCGCCCAACAATTGCCAGAAGTTCCAATGGTTAGGGCAACTTGACCCAAGCAGTTGAGAGCCATCTCCTGCATGGAAGACTCCTTGCGGTGACAACACTCTTATTTTTCCAGGGACGTCTTCTGCTCTATCTTTACTTTGCTCTCTAGTATAGGTTAATTTTATCTTATTTTTATTATTTTGGATATATGGCTGCTTCCTTGGTTGTGGTACGTTTGCTCTTGTAGGTGCAACAATAAGTCTCCTCGGTTCATAGTTCAATGGAAGAATTCCTTTCACCTTCAACGTATGATTTCAATCACATGGATTCCAACACATGAGCACATGTATTATTCCACCTAAGGTCTTTTATTGTTATCTTGTATGCCTTATCCTTTTAAAATTCTCTTTTTCCCGATTGCGTTGTTTTGCGATGCTTCTATGATGGTATGTATAGTTCAACGCATTTTCTAACTAATCAACGCAAGACATTCTTTACTTTCATTAGCTTCTTCAAATTTTGGAAGTCTTAAGTTTTATTTTGTGCAAACCTTTGTTCAAACATTTATTATACTTGGTTCCATCACAAGAAAACTTGTGGCAGGACACATAGTCATCGCATACATTCGTTAACGCATTATCAGTCCAACGCATGACCATCGACGCATGACTATCAACACATATTTTAGGAACATGCATTGCATACCGCGTCCACAGAATTTTGGTTGTCGAGTAAAATTGACTTCTAATTTCCCACCATCAATAATCCTGAATAAAGAGGAGTTCATAGTTAGCTCAGGATTAAGATCGAGTTAGCCTAGGTCATCAATTTTGAAATAGTCAGTTTTAACAGTAAACGGTCATCATAAGGAAAAGTGACTATTTCAAGGTTCGGTCTTATGCAAACACCCTTTGCATAGGATGCCCCCACTCACATGTCTCTACACGAATGATTTTTGGATCACATCATTTGTATCAGTATACAAAATGGCTCACATCCAATAGTGTTACCAAGATGAGGTATCTAATCTCGTCCATATACATAAGACCATTTTGGCTATATACTAAAACTTGATCCACTTTTATATCTCCACATAAAGTTAAAGTATTCATATTAAAGCCATGGATTTGTTTATTGGATTTTTATAACAGAATGCAATATCAATAACTATTTATTGAATGAAATACTCAATAATACCTTTATTAATAAATAGAATATGTTTCTAACATTTACGAACTGCGAGTTTTAGGATATTCCCAATAATTTGAACACCTCTTAAACTAATGAACATTCACTGATAACAAAAATAACTTTGTACATATGTTCTAATAAACAGGTGATAGAAATTAAGTTCTTTCATATCAGGTACATAGTATACATTTTCCAACAAAATGTAAGCATCTCCAAAAAATACCTTAAGATCTCCCACTGCACAAGCCGAAATGACTTCATCGGTTCCCACCTTGAAAGTCATCTTGTTCTTCATTAGCTATCCCCAGGGACTAGTTTCCTGAATAAAAGTGCAAATATGGTTAACGGTGCCTGAATCCAATATCCAGGTCAAACGAGAACTTTCCACTAAATATGTTTCAATTACAAGTAAATAAAATTTAACATGGTTTGCCTTTCAACCTTCTTTCTTGGCAAGATATTTAGGACAATTTCTTTTTCAATGCTCATCCTTATTGCAATGTAAACACTTTCCTTTTGCAACCTCTGTCTTGCTTTTCTTAGCAAGAGCTTTCTTTTTCCATTTTTCCTTCTTTTTCATTTGGATACTCTTATCCTTAGAAGGACCAAACTTCTTTTTAGAAGGTTTCGTACCAGATGTCGATCCCTTCTAAACTTTCTTCTGAGTTACAACATTTGCTTTCCCTTTCTGATTTTTATTTTTCATCAGTGATTAGTAAGTCTGAAGTTCATTTAAAAGAGTGGTCAGCTTGTATTCAATTTTATTCATCATAGCATTTACGAAAAGTTAGGAAACTCTTCGAAAGAGATTCCAAGATCATATTAACTTGATTCTTTTCGTCTATGATAGCTCTGTTCGATTATGTGATGTTGAAGTGGACCATCATATCTAGGACGTGTTTCATAATAGAAGTCTCTTCCTTCATACGAGAATTGTAAACGTATTTAATAGTATCGTGTCGAATTGATGAGGACGACTGTCCAAACATCGCTTGTAACTACTCCATGATCTCCCAAGCGGTGATCATATTTTCATGCTTTTTAGTAAGCACATCAGATATGCTCGCTAAAATGTAGGCTGAGCCTTTTCTTTAGCCTTAACCCACATGTCATATGTAAGAATATATAAGCATGCAACAGAAGCAAACAAAATCATTAAGCACTCTAATTACATTTAATTTGAGTTCTAATGCATGCATTTTCAAGTGGGTTTCAAGTTACATACCTTTTGTGATGAAATCTTCATATCCAAGCTGTTCTTCACTCCAATTCCGCTCCAAATCCGTCCGTAAACCACCAAGAGGTCTTCTCTACTATTCTCAACCTATGAATTTGAGTGAATTTGATGAGTGTTTTCTGGGTTTGAAGAGTGAAGAAGATGAATCAGCAAAAACTCTCTTTCAGCCTCAAAAAATTCAGTTCAACCCCTAACCTCTGAGCCATTTCAGAGTGTTTTTATCACTCTTAAGCATGCAAGCATTATCCATCTGAATCAAGGCCAGGAATTGCTTTCAATTGGAGTGGAATTGTGTGAGTAATCAAGAGAGATACCTCAATCTTCAAGATGAAAGTGGGAAAAACCCACTTTCATATTTTTTTCATTCAATTAATTCTATAATTAATCAAATTTTTATTTAATTAATTCTTAATTAATAAAATCCAAAAATTCAATTTCTCAAATTTAATTTAAAATTGGAAATAAATATTATTTTAATTAATTAAACATATTTAATTAATTAATTTTAATTTAATATCAAATATTAAATTAATCACACACTTAAGTTAAAAACATGAATCTAATTCATGTAATTAATATTTACATTAAAAATAAACTATTATCCACTCTCCAATTTTGTTTAATTTCAACAAATTAAACATTAATTATATCAAATATAATTTTGCAAACCCTAATTTGAATTTGAATTAATTCAAACTCAAAACCCTAATTTAAACTTGAACAATTCAAATTGATATCATACAAATTTACTCAATTTAATAATTCAAGGTGTTCATCTTTTACGAGCTAGTAGAGGGACCTTATGGACCTACAGATCATGAGTTTCAACGATATAAGATTAATTGGCTAAAACTCTTTAAACCGAATTATCAGTATTCGTTAACTATCAAGTCACACCACTATAGCTCGATAGCTGCACTCTCCTCACTGTAGATATATTTGTATCCACATGTTTTAATCATCATTAGTAAGTCGACCCTTCACAGGTTGTTCGTAATACGAATTGTGTCAATGTGTTGTTTTACCTTCGAAATTACGTCATATTCCTTAAGTTCCAACTGATCCTTTAATGAACAATTGGTTTATGATCCAATCACTAAACCGGATCCCTCTCGAGCTAGTAAGAGGGTGGGGCACTATATTCAAGACCTAGATTCAGTACTTAAGAGAACAACCTTTTTCAAGACCTAGATTCAGTACTTAAGAGAACAACCTTTCTCTTATCCTTAAATCGAGTAGGTGTGAATTTCATCTTGCACCCTATGTCCCCAGCTATCTACCCAGTCTTACCCTTGAAATGGGAGGCTTATTGAGCCAGCGCTGTTGAGCCAACCCTCGTCTATGCAAATCTAAGGATAATCTCAAATAAACAGGAGTTCATAGTTAGCTCAGGATTAAGATCGAGTTACCAAGATCATCTAAGCGAAGTAGTCAGTCTTAAACAATAAACAACGTTAGTAAGAGTGACTTATTTCTTGGTTCGATCTTATGCAAACTCATTGCTAGGATACCCCAATCCTCATGTTAATACATGAATGAATCTGGATCACTTCATTTATAGTATCTTTACAACAACTTGTAATAGCTATAGAGTAGGCCGCATCCAATAGTGTTACCAGAATAAGGTACCCAAACTTCATCATGTACTATTGACCGTTTTGGCTATTTACTCGAACTTGATCCATTTTTATGTCTTTACATAAAGTTCAAGTATTCATGTAATAACATGGATCTTAGTTTATTGGATTTAGTCTCTTTGAATGCAATTAATAGATTCAATACCTTTATTGAAGAAACGTTGAATAATATCTTTTATTGATAATAGAATATGTTTAACTTTTACGAACTATGAGTTTTATGACATAAAACCTAACAATACTCCCACTTGGACTAAAACTCCAGTGGATCATTATATACAAATATATACAATGTTGAGTTACATTGAGAGAACAAAAAGTATAAATACAATAAACTAGGGCATTAAATGCCCATATATTCTCTCACTTGCCCTAGTAGTAAAGATCTCGTAGACCTAGTACTACTAGATGACCCTCGACACTTTAGCCGAGAGGGCTTTCGTAAATGGATCAGCTAAGTTGTCTTGTGAGGCTATCTGCGTGACGATCACATCTCCTCTATGTACAATCTCCCTGATCAGATGGTACTTCCGCTCGATATGTTTTCCATGTTTATGGCTTCGAGGTTCCTTTGAATTTGTAACTACTCCATTGTCGTCACAATAGAGGGTGACAAGCAGGTGCATATTAGGGACGACTTCCAAGTCAGTCAGAAACTTTCTGAGCCATACTGCTTCTTTTTTTTTTGCTTCACTTGTAACTACATACTCCGCTTCCATTGTGGAGTCTGCAATACAACTCTACTTAATGCTTCTCCACACAACAGCTCCTCCATTCAGAGTGAATACTGACCTCGAAGTTGATTTCCTACAATCAATATCGGTTTGGAAGTCAGAATCAGTGTATCCAGTAAGGATTATATCCTTAGTACCATACATGAGCATGTAATTTCTCATTTTCCAAAGATACTTGAGAATTTTCTTAACGGCAGTCCAATGATCATATCTAAGATTGGACTGAAATCTGCTGACTATTCCAACTGCATAGCATATATTGGGTCATGTACACAACATGGCATACATCAAGCTCCTTAATGCTGATGCAAATGGAATTTGTTTCATATTCTCAATCTCTTGAGGTGTCTTAGGACTTTGTTCCTTAGATAGGTGAACTCCATGTCTGAAAGGCAACGTTCCTTTCTTGGAATTTTGTATTTTATATCTAGAAAACATCTTGTCTATATAAGATGCCTGAGACAATGCTAATGTTTTTCTCTTGCGATTCCGAACTATTTGGATCCCAAGAACATACTATGCTTCTCCCAAATCCTTCATTTGAAATTGCGTAGTCAACCATCTCTTAACGTCAACAAGAAATTCTACTTCATTCCCAATGAGTAAAATATCATCAACATACAACACCAGAAAAACGACAGTTTTGTTAATGATTTTCTTGTAAACACAAGGTTCGTCAACGTTTCGTTGAAAGCCATCAGATTTGATCGCAGTGTCAAATCTCATATTCCAAGATCTAGATGCTTGTTTCGACCCATAAATGGATCGATTAAGTTTGCAAACTTTTTGTTCTTGACCCTGTTCGATAAACCCTTCTGGTTGAGACATATAGATACTCTCTCCAAGATAGCCCTTCAGAAAGGCTGTCTTGACATCTATTTACCATATTTCATAATCATAAAATGTAGCTATTCTTGGGATTGATGCCCTAAACTCTTGTTGGGTCCTGTAGTTTGTAAACACTGTATTGAACAAACGGTTGTGATATAATAATATATGATATTTTTCTTCACTATTGTCTATGAAACATTTGATGTTTTATTTGCTTTACCACAAACCAATAAACTAAGATCTCTGGTTGTCGTTGTAACTTAAACATGTATGTGGGGACATACAGGTAGATCATGTCTTAAGTGATCACCAAAATGGTCTGTAGTATATGAATATAGGAGGGAAACTTTATCCTGGTGACGCTACGGATGCGACCCGCTTTATAAAATAGTTACAAGTGTTGTGACTTGCAACAGATGGTCTGATCCTGATCATTCATGTGGGGACATGCGAGCGGGGGCGTCCTATACAAAGGAGTTTGTATAAGACTGGACCAAGAAGTGTTATAGTCTCGTTATATAATGCCATTCATGACAGAGACTTCACTTCACTAAGATGACCATAAGTAACATGACCTCAATCCTGAGTAAGTTGGGAACTCCTGTCTTTGAGGGCGGTCCTTTGATTTGCATGGGTGTGAGTGGCCAGATTGCCGACTCAAACCTACCACTTTGGGGATTCGTCTGATTTGAGAGCTAAGAACGCAGCTACACAAGATGGAATTCACTCATTCCCCGAAGCAGGCGTAAGTAGATAGATTGCTTAAGGGCTGATCCTGGGGCTTGAACGATGTGGCACCACACACCTTCTCATGGCCTGAGAGGTGTCCACACATAGTAGGACTATGTTATATTATTCATTAGAGGGATCAGTGGTACTTAATGAGTTAGAAGTAACTACAAGGACAAAATGGTAAATTGGTCCAACTATACTTACGAGCATCTATGAAGGGTTATCATACTGTTGATTGGTTATATCCGATAGACACAAAAATATTTCTGTAGTGAGAAGAGTGTAGCTATCGATTTTTAGTAGAATGTCTAGTAGTTAACGGATGGTGGATCTTGTAGCTAAAGAGTTTAGTCAGCCATTCATGTATCGTTGGAGCTTCGAGCCATAGGTCCATAAGATCCCCTTGGTAGCTTAATGGATTCAAGTTGAGAATCAGTTTTTGGATCAATTTGAAGTGTTCAGATTGACAAGAGAGAATTTGATTATATATGATATAATTAAATGGGTTAATTATATATGATATGGTTGACATGATGTATAAGATACATTAATTGGAGGAAAGGATATAAATATGATTTATATCTAGTGGATGAGAAAAGGACTATGGTTTATATGTTGCATATGATGTGATATTAAACTTGAGGTTATAAATATAATATGTTTATATTTATTTTTTTAATTAAAAAATTATGAGATAATTGTTAGTTTTTCTCCATAATTGCATGAGATAGTTGGAGGTTACATTCAGTTTTCGTAACTGAAGGATAAAATGAAAATAGTTTTCATTTTGCAAATAGATCAGATAATCACTCCACAATTTAGTACACTGCCCATCGTCTAGTAAATGAAAACCTACACGATAGCCCAAGTTGTCCTAAACGATTTTATACATGCGTGGACTACCTAAACGATCGCATAGTCTTTTCTAAACGATTGTGTGCCGAGCGATTTTATTAAACAATCAGCCCCTTTTTACTACATGATCGTGTACCTTTTGCTAAACGATCAAGCACCCGTTTATACGATAGACTCCATACCTCTCCCACTTATTTGGTCGTGGTAAATGATCACTGTTTCCTCCTCCCCTCTACCGAATCCAACAGAGCCCACACCTCCCGGATTCTAACTCCAAGAATATCGAGGTTTTCGAGTGGTTGTGTCCTCCTTTCTACCTATTCGTGAGAAGTCCGTTCGGTCGTAGACGACAATGAGATTTGGTGGGCGATCACAGTGACTATGTGAGTTGCTGTTCTAGATGAGATTATTTTAATCGACTTTATCATGGCAATGGGAGAGAAGATTTCTTCATAATCTACCCATCTCTTTAGGTAAATTCTTTTACCACAAGTCTTGCTTTGTAGGTCTATACCTTACGAGCTTCGTCTCTTTTTCTCTTGTAGATCCATTTGCAACCGATGGATTTTACCCCTTTAGGTTGATCTACAACATCAGACAAAATTGAAATACATAGATTCCATTTCAAGGTCCATGACTTTAATCGATTGGTTTTTATCCACATCATTTATTGTTTGTTTGAAAGATAATGGATCCTCTAAGCCGTCATCTAGTATGATGACTTAAGTTTCAACTAAACCCATGTATCGATCAAGCTGTTGCACAACCCTCTCACTACGACGAGGCATTCTCAACTCTTGAGAATGATGTGAAATACCAATTTCATCAACAATTCTTGTTGATGAACCTGCTCTGTGAACAACTATTGTTCATGTATTTGTCGTTTCTCTGGACATTTCTTCTATTACTAGCTTACTACGAGGTTGATGATTCTTCATGTGGTCTTCCTCCAGGAAGATTGCATTTATCGATACAAATACCTTGTCTTCCTGAGGAATGTAAAAGAAATCCTTTTCGTTTCTTTTGGGTAGCCTATAAATAGGCATACTTTTGATCGGTGTTTCAACTTTTTATGGTTTTGCACCAACACATGTGCCGGACAACCCCAAATTCTGAAGTGACGTAAATTTCCTTTACATCCTCTCCAGAGCTCATAAAGTGTTTCAGAAAAACCTTTTGAGGGAACCATGTTCAAAATATACACTACAGTTTCAATTGCGTGTCCCAAAAAAGAATTTGGTAACTGAGCATAACTCATCATGGAACGAACTATGTCCAACAATGTTCTGTTTCTCCTTTCTACCATACCATTTTGCTGAGTTGTGCTAGGGTTGTGAGTTGAGACTGGATTCCATGTTCTATCAAATAGTTTTGGAATTCTAAGTCCATACACTCACCACCTCGATTTGATCGAAGTGTTTGAATCTTTTTACCTAATTGATTTTCAACCTTAGTCTTATATTCTTTGAACTTTTTAAATGTTTCAGACTTTTGGTGCATTAGGTAAATATGCCCATACCTTGAATAGTCATCAATGAAACTGATGAAATATTCATACCCTCCTCTAGCTCTAACATTCATCGGACCGCAAAGGTCAGAATGTATGAGCTCTAAGGGTTCTTTGGCTCTAAGACCTTTTCCAGAAAAAGTTCTCTTAGTCATTTTACCCTCAAAATAGGATTCACATGGCGGTAATGAATTATCTTCTAACTTATTTAGATGATCATTCTTAACCACTTCTCAATCCTGTTGAGATTTATGTGACCCAACCTCAAGTGCCAAATATAGACATTTGGAGAGATTTTCCTTTTCTTATGAGCCTCAGCAGTTTCAAACATCTCTATGTTCAAAACGGTTTTTACTTCAGTTGGTTTTAACAAATATAAGTTATTTTCTAATTTTGTAGAACAAATATTGTTATTTCTTGAATTGATGAACACTTCATCATTTTCGAAAGAAACTCTATAATTGTGTTCCAACAAACAAGAGACAGATATCAAATTCCTTTTCATAGAAGGAATGTAATAAACATTTTTAAGAAAAATGTATCTATCTCCTACAAATAACTTCATATCTTCTATTGCTTTAGCTGAAACAACCTCCCCGGTCCCTACCTTAAAGATTGATTCACCTTCTATCAGTTGTCTCCAGGAACTTGTTTCCTGAGAAAAAGTACAGACATGATTAGCGACACCTGAATCAATTATCCATGTCTTATCGTTTTCCACTAAACATGTTTCGATAACAAATAAATCATATTCATTTTATTTTCGAATTTTGCATTCTCATCTATATAGTTCAAAACTTTAGATGAATTGGGAGATCAAGGACAATCTCTGTTAAAACTCTTTTAGAACCATTAACCGTTAGTAATTTGTATGTAGATTCGATTTTACTGTTAACTAATTCAAAAGCGAGTATTTTAAAAGAATTCGACATGCTGAAAATTTTAAACAAATTCTTATTAGCAAATTACAACCAAATACAAAGTCAAATTTTAGCAAAACAAGTAATAATGTACCCATAATCATGATCTATTTGCAACGATACTATAGTGAGTTAGAATACGTGCTATTGAGGGACGGTCAGATACTCCTTCACTAAAGCAAACAATTTTGACCAAACACTACCTCCAGAATAACTCTTATTCCAATAGCCGTTAGTTACCGTTTTTTGTCAGAAATTACTAACACTTCAGTAATTCTGTAAATGTAACCCTACATTTTTCAGACGTTAGAGGTCGGCCCCAGCTATGCTACCAAAATGGAGAGTCAAGGTTAGGAATGGACCTAAGAAATCTTATCCATTTCTAGAGTTTGTATTGTTTGAATCCTATGTTACAACCCTCCGAGGGGATAGCCGTCGTTAAACGACTAGCAAGGGCCGCCTCAGCAGGCGCAACATAGGAATCTCACGATCCAAACTAACGGAAGAGACCGTAGAATATGTTGACACAAATTCTTCACCTACTTACTATGAACTACTTCCCTCGTTCACCTTGTTATTGACTCATAAAAACACTTTCCTAATGGGGGTCACTCTCAGGGTGACACGAAGCGTCATATGAATCTCATAGTGTGAACTATGTGGGGGCGTGGAAGTTGGAATCTCTATATCATATATTTGATTTATATTTGAACGACTTCCCCTTTTCACCAAAATCTAGATTTCTATAAATACTTTCCGAATAGAGGTCACTCCTAGGGTAACACAAAGTACCGCTTAAATCTCGATTGTGAACTCTTAGGGACGTAAGAGCTAAACGTATTGTATATGTTATTAATCTCCCATTGAAGTGCTCTAATAACTTTATCATATATAAGTTATTGAACTACCATTGAAGTGTTCTAATTATTTGGGTAAATTTATACTTAGGTTCTTTTTCCAGCTAATTAAAACAACCCTAAGTCTATGTGGTTTATCCAAGTATAACGTTTATAATTGGATTTTAACCTACAATGTCTAGATGATAAACCATTTTATTACCTCACACCGCTCACGTATGCTTATAAAACCGGTTAACAATACTCAATTATTCGGACATAATCCCCAGGTAGGAGGTGTTCTGTAGACCATCAACCTAAATATCTCCAGCCTTAGATAGAATTATATAACAGTTGAGTTTGTAACCACGTTTTACAAGATGTCTACCTATTTTAACTTATTTAAAACGGGTGATCAACTTACATGAGCATGCAACTTATCTTTGTTATGGATTTTAATGTCTAATTCAATTTTATAACAACCTATAAAACTTTAGACATGCTTATACATCCACAACATGCATCAAATGCCTTCAAATTTAATATAACAATTATATCAAAAACAGAAACCCTAAACATGCATTCTATACATTATAATTATTTATAACATATACTTAATGCATGTAACATGCTTCCTATGGTGGGATTTTAAATCTAAATGGCATACGATATGCAAAAACATGTTTGAATTTAAATACAACATACATCACATGCATAATTATTTAAATAAACATGAATATGGTTCAACTTGGGCATCCTAAGCGAGCATAATAACTAAATTATTACAAAAACAAGTCCAAAATAGCTTCAATTTGGTGTAGAACCGCCCGAACCGACCCGAACCACTTGAATCAAACCTCCAAAGCATCAAAATTTGCTGAACTGGTCCAAATAGGGTTGAACCGAATCGGAGCCGAGCTGAACCGATCGAACCATGAGTCTCCCATGCGAACCGACTTAAATTGCACGTTGCACAGTTGGGTGAGCAGTGTTGAACACTTCAGTCTTCACCAAGAATAGCGTTGCAACGCTTGGTCGTAGCATTGCAATGTTGCTTGGGTAGTGGGCAATTCTGCAGCAGCTTTCTCACAACCTTGTGTGCTTCAATCTCCAAATTATAGCTTAAAACGGACTCTAATTACTCCAAATAAATTACAGACTCTAGAGCACACATATAAGCTCATCAATCAAGAGCCAATTACAAATTTAACTTGGAAATCAAAGAGAATTTTGATGCCAAAACTGAAAAATCCATGCATATCAGTCCAAACATACATTTTTCAGAAATTCACCCACCAAAACTCAAATTAACGTTAATTGAGTACTTAAATCATGCTCTGATACCAATTATAAGAATACATAAGCATGCAACAGAAGCAAATAGACACAATTTGAATTCTAAAGCATGCATTTTCAAGTGGGTTTCAAGTTACATACGTTTTGTGATGAAATCTTTAGATCAAAGCTGCTCTTCACTCCAATTCCGCTCCAAATCCATCCGTGAACCACCAAGAGGTCTTCTCTACTATTCTCAATCTATGAATTTGATTGGTGGAACTCTGATTTGAGTGAATTTGATGAGTGTTTTCTGGGTTTGAAGAGTGAAGAAGATGAATCAGCAGAAACTCTCTTTCAGCCTCAAAAAATTCAGTTCAACCCCTAACCTCTGAGCCATTTCAGAGTGTTTTTATCACTCTTAAGCATGCAGGCATTATCCATCTGAATCAAGGCCAGGAATTGCTTTCAAATTGGAGTGGAATTGTGTGTGTAATCAAGAGAGATACCTCAATCTTCAAGATGAAAGTGGGAAAAACCCACTTTCATATTTTTTCCATTTCTAATTTTTTTTCCATTTAATTAATTCTATAAATAATCAAATTTTTATTTAATTAATTCTTAATTAATCAAATCCAAAAATTCAATTTCTCAAATTTAATTTAAAATTAGAAATAAATATTATTTTAATTAATTAAACATATTTAATTAATTAATTTTAATTTAATATCAAATATTAAATTAATCACACACTTAATTTAAAAATATGAATTTAATTCATGTAATTAATATTTAAATCAACAATAAAATATTATACACTCTCCAATTTTGTTTAGTTTCAACAAATTAAACATTAATTATATCAAATATAATTATGCAAACCTTAATTTGAATTTGAACTAATTCAAACTCAAAACTCTAATTTCAATTTGAACAATTCAAATTGATATCATACAAATTCACTCAATTTAATAATTCAAGGTGTTCATGTTTTACGAGCTAATAGAGGGACATTATGGACCTACAGATCATGAGCTTCAACGATATAAGATTAATTGGCTAAAACTCTTTAGACCGAATTATCAGTATTCGTCAACTATCAAGTCACACCACTATAGCTCGATAACTGCACTCTCCTCACTGTAGATATATTTGTGTCCACAAGTTTTAATCATCATTAGTAAGTCGACTATTCACAGATTGTTCGTAATACCAATTGGGTCAATGTGTTGTTTTACCTTCGATATTACGTCTTGTTCCTTAAGTTCCAACTGATTCTCTAATGAACAATTGGTTTATGATCCAATCTCTAAACTAAATCCCTCTCGAGCCAGTGAGAGTGTGGGGCCCTTTGTTCAAGACTTGGATTCAGTACTTAAGAGAACAACTTTTCCTCTGTCCCTAAATCGGGTAGGCATGAATTTCATCTTGCACCCTATGTCCTTAGCTATGTACCCGATCTTACCCCTGAAATGAGAGGCTTATTGAGCCAGCGTTGTTGAGTCAACTCTCACCTATGCAAATATAAGGATACTCCCGAATAAACAGAAGTTCATAGTTAGCTCAGGATTAAGATCGAGTTACCTAGATCATCTAAGCGAAATAGTCAGTCTTAAAATAGTAAACAACGTTATAAAGCAGGAGTAATTTATTTCTTGGTCTGATCTCATGCAAACTCATTACATAGGATGCCCCCACTTCTTATATTAATACATGAACGAATCTGGATCACTTCGTTTGTAGTACAACAACTTGTAATAGCTACAGAGTAGGTCGCATCCAATAGTGTTACCAAAATAAGGTACCCAACCTTAATCATGCACTATAGACTATTTGGTTATTTACTCGAACTTGATCCATCTTTTATATTTCTACTAAAGTTCAAGTATTCATGTAATAGCCATGGATCTCAATTTATTGGATTTAGTCTCTTTAAATGCAATTAATAGATTCAATAACTTTATTGAAGAAACGTTGAATAATATCTTTTATTGATAATAGAATATGTTTAACTTTTACAAATTGCGAGTTTTAGGACATAAAACCCCACATCATAGGCATCCCGAAAACTTCCATTTGCAATTGAACTGGGAAGAGGAGGACATTCCTCCATTAAAACGAACCTCAAATCATCTACAACTAGTATTGTATTGATATTTGATTTCTAGTTTGAGTAATCCTTGACATTAAATTTATTGAAAGCTAATAATTGGATAATCTAATTCGACATTCTAAACTATAAACAAATTCTATCAGAAAATTGCATCTAAATCCAAATTTGTTTTAGCAAAAGTAATAATGTACCCAGATTTCATTATTTATTTGCCACGATACTTTAGTGAGTCAGAATAGATGCTACTGAGGGGCAGTCAAATACTCCTTCACTGAAACAAGAAATTTTTGACTAAATACTCATTCCAAAATAACTCTTTATTTCATTAGTTATTTAGTTACCGTTTTGGTCAAGAACTTACTTACACTTAGTAACTCTTGTAAGTGTGACCCTCCATTTTCAGATTTCATAGAACGGTATCAACAAACCTCCGAATTGGAAGAATTCTATTTATTTCTGAAGTTTGGGTTGTTCCGAATCCTATGTTACAACCCTCAGAGGGGATAGTCGCTAAAAATAACTAGCTAATACCGCCTAAAAATGACAGCAAGCGTAACATAAGAATCTCACGGTTCAAACTAATGGAAGAGATCGTAGGATGTGTTGATACATATCCTTCACCCACTTACTATGAACTACTTCTCCTATTCACCTTGTTATTGATCCATGCAAATACTTTCTGAATGGAGTATTCACGGTAAAAGGTACACGAAACCGAGCATGGATCTCACGGAGTGAACTTTTAAGGACATGAGAGCTAAAAAATAATATATCATATATATTATTAATCTCCTACTGAAGTGTTATGTTTGTTTGAGTATATTCTTTACTTAGGTATATTCCAGCTAAAAAACACCCTAAGTCTAGGTGGTTATCCAAGTATAACGATTATATTTGGATTTTAACCTACGATGTCTAAGTGATAAAACCATTTTATTACCTCACACCGCTCACGCATGCTCATAAAGTCGTGTTAACAATACTCAATAATTTGGCTATAATCCCCATGTAGCAAATGTTCCGTAAACCGTCAACTTAAGTATCTTCAGCCTTAGATAGAATTATAGTCCGATTGAGTTTGTAACCAAAGTTTTACAAGATAACAGCCTATTTTAACTATTAAAACAAGTTATTATTTGTTAATCCTAAATGAGTATGTTTCTTATCTTTGTTATAGATTTTAAAAGTCTAATCCATTTTATAACACTTTATAAAACTATATACATGCTATAACATACATCAAACATGCCACAATTTAGTATAACAATTATATTAAATACATGAAAACCTAAATCATGCATACTATATATTATAACATATTATAACATACTTTCAATGCATGATAAATTCTTCCTATGGTGGGATTTTAGATCTACATGACATACTTTATGCACATATAAGATTTAATTTAATTAAACATACATACATAATGCATAAATAATTAAACACACACTGAAATGGATTAGTTTTGGCATCCTAAGTAAGCAAAACCTAAATTATTACATAGAATTGCTCGTACCAACCCAAACCAGCTCCAAACGACTCGAACTGAACCTTAAAGGAAAAAATTTGAGCTGAACCCATCTAAATCATGTTGAACCGAACCTTCAAGACCTAAACCAGTCAAACCGATTTAGATGAATCACCAGACGTTTGGTACGCGCGTGAACTGGGCTGGGAAGAACAACGTTGCAATGCTTCATCCCAGTGTTGCAATGCCACAGGAAAACGCCTTCATTTCTGGGCTGGTTGAAAAATAGCTTTACAATGTTGTGTGATAGTAACTTCAATTTTGAGTTTCTGCAGCTGAATATGCTTCAGTTCTGCTTCAATTATAACCTAATTGCAACTTTATTGACTCTAATAAATTTATAGACTCTTAATCACACATTAGACCCATAAACAAATGGCCAATTATAACAATTACTTGAATATTGAAGAGAAATCTAATGCCAAATTCATAATATATCTATTTCAACAACCATTTCATGCAAATCATGAAAAACACCCATCATACTAAAATTAATGTAAATTGAGGCTTAAAACATACTCTGATACCAATTGATGGAGTTGACATTCAATATACAGAAGCAATTAAGGATCTAAGCACTCTAACTACATCAATTTTAATTAATTAGCATGCATGTTCATGATTTTCAGTACTTTAGGGTTTCAAAAAGTTACCTTTGAAGAACTCTTTAATTGCTCTAAATGACCACAAATTTCTTCTTGTAATCTTGAAGTAGACTACCACAAGATCTTCTTTACTAAACTTTTGACCTTAAATTGGAGTGTGGCCTCCAAATTGAGTGGGAATATGATAAATTTTGAGTTGAAGAAAGAAAACCAAAAAATTTCTCAAGTTGGAAAGTTTCTCTCAATTTTATGGAATTGCATGCACCTCAAATGCATTGAAACAAGTTTATTTTATGGAACCTATTCATCCATTTAAAAATTTACCACAAATTGACACATATTTTCCTCTAATTAAAGTGGATTAGGTTAATCAAAGTGGGAAAATCCCACTTTCAAATCATTATTCGATCTTTCTTTTTAATTTAATTTTCTAATAATAAAAATAAAATTAAACAAATTTCAAATTGAAAATAACCTATTTGAATTAAATAATTAATTAAATAACTTTAGTTAATTAATCTAACAATTATTTCAATATCAAATATTAAATTAATAAAACGCTTAATTCAACATGAATCCCTATTCATGTAATTAATATTTAAATCAAATTTAAACACCTTCAACTCTAAAAAACGGTTTAATTGGTTTAATTAAACGTTAATTATATCAAATATAATTATCCAAACCTTAATCTAAGCTTGAACATTTCAAATTTACTCAACATGCTATTCTAAGGTTTAATCCTTTTATGAGCTAATAAAGAGACCTAATGGACCTACAAATCATGAGCTCCAACGATTTGAGATTAAGTGGCTAAACTCTTTAAACTGAATTATATTAATATTCGTTAACTACCGAGACATACCACTATAGCTCAGTAGTTGCACTATCCTCACTGTAGATATATTTATGTCCACTTGATTTAACCATAATCAGTAAGTCGATCCTTCAAAGGTTGTTCATATTTACAACTAGGTCAAAATTACCGTTGTACCCCTGTAATACATCTTGCTTCTTAAGTCTCCACTGATCCTCTAATGAACAATTGATTTATGGTCCTACCATTATACCGAGTCTCTCTCATCCAAGAGAGGACGGGGTCCCTTTGTTCAAGACCAAGAGTCAGTACTTAAGGGAACAACCTATCTGCTAACCTTAAGATCGGTAGGAGTGAATTTCGTCTTGTAGGACTATGTTCCCAACTATTTATCAAGTCTTACCCCTAAAATGGGAGGCTTATTAAGCAACAATGTTGAAACACTCACACCTATGAAGGTTAAAAGATAATCCTGAATAAATAGAAGTTCATAGTTAGCTCAGGATTAAGATCGACTTATCTTAGGTCATCAAATTGAAATAGTTAGTTTTAATAGTAGACAGTTATTATAAAGAAAAGTAACCATTTTGTGGTCCGATCTTATGCAAACATCCTTTGCATAGGGTGCCTCCACTTGCATGTCTCTACATGAACTACTTTAGGATCGCATCGTTTGTATTAACATACAAAGCGATCCGCATCCATAGTGTCCCCAGGATAAGGTACGAACTCTATCCATATATTTATAGATCATTTTTGCTATATACTAAAACTTGATCTTCTTTTATGTCTCTACATAAAGGTTAAGTATTCATGTTATAGTCATGAATTAGTTTTTGGATTTATAAATGCGATTCAATAGCACCTTTATTGAAAGAAATCTTAATAATATCTTTATTATGAATAGTATGTGTTTAATATTTGCAAACTGCGAGTTTTAGGACATTCCCAACATCATGTACTTTGAATTTTTATTTAGTTTATGTTGTGTTATGCATGTTAATGGGAATTTATCATTGTAGGCATGGTAATGAAAAAAATGTGTGAATTTTTTTATGTGGAAAAATATGACCTTGAGAATTATATTTTGCCTAAACTAAGATGATGATTCAACTGGATATACAAGTGTTCTAAGAGTATGTATACACTCTTATTAGGATCACTAATGATATGCTTTAAATGTATGTTGAGCACATTATCACTTTTTAGAGTCGTTAGCTTAAGTTGGAATAAAACTTAGTTGATTTGGTTGTCATCTTGAAAGGTCTAGTCTCTGTTATTAAATGCTTGTGTGGATATGTGAGTAAAGATTTTGAGTTGTTGAATTCTGAAAAAAAAAAAATAATAAGAGGAAAAAAAAAGGCTATTAAATCAAGGAGAGGTCTATTCCTCTTTCTTAGGATCGTGATTAACCTGGAGCAACTAGGTAACTCATAGTTTCCCTTTGAGCTAAGGTGACCTCAGGTATGAGTAAGCTTAGAGCCTTCTAAGGATGCATTATTCGTAATTGATGTCTTTTACATAACCCGTGTGGCTAAGTCAAAATGAAGATGGTGTTTCTAGAAAAGGCATTCTCTCTTTTGGGGAAAAATGATTGATTCAGAAAAAATTGGTGCATTAGAATAAAAAAAAATTGTGTGACAATTTGAGACCAAAAGAGGAAAAACTGGAATGATTCCTTTTCACCAACCTTGAGTTTGTAGGTTTTAAATTAAAGGTGACTGCACATAAACATGCATGGGATAAAAAGTTTTGGCCTCTGATAATGTTTGAATGTGTATGAATTTTCTGTGGATGAGGTTGAAGTCGAGAGCATGCATGCCTAGGATTCCATTTGTTTATAACTTTAACTTCTTTTCCTTCTGTATGCTTGGAACTAGTAAATTTCTAAGTTTATAGTGGTAAGAAACACCCAAAAAAGTGCTTTATTTTGCTTTTAGTTTAGGAATTTTTATTGTTAAATTATGTGTTTAACAAGTTAATTTGAAGTTATTTCAAGAATACCAAAAATTGTGCAAAACAACTTCAATTACGATGAAAAAATTTGAATATGAAGTCTTATGGGCCTTTAGTGCAATTAAAGGGGGAAAGAGAGGTCAAAGAAGGAGATAAGATAGAGTTGCAATGCTCCAAGGCCATCCCATGACGCTAAAACTCGAGAGGGTGTTTGTTAGGGTTGATGCCCTAAATCCCATGGTTTTGTAGTTTGTAATTATATTTACAAATATTTTATTTATCTAATAAAATTAGAGGTATTTTATTTGACATTTAGTTGTATTAACCCAAAAATCAATAAACTAAAATTCAAGGTTATTTGTTGTAACTTAAACATGTATGTGGAGACATACAGGTGGATCATGTTTAAATGATAACCAGAACAGTCTGTAGTAATTTGGATAAGGTTGAGTACCTTATCCTGGTAATACTACGAATACGTCCCGCTTTATAGTTATTATAATTGTTGTAAAGTGTTGCAAATGATCTGATCCTGATCATTCATGTGGAGACATGTGAGCGAGGGTATCCTATACAAAGAGTTTGTATAAGATCAGACTATAAAATGATTAGTCTCTCTTTATAACGTTGTTGCTAGAAAAAACTTGCATTTCACCAGGATAACCATAAGTGACTTGACATGAATCTTGAGTGAGTTGTGAACTCCTGCTTATGAAGGCGGTCCTTTGATCTGTATGGGTGAGAGTGGCCAGATTCGCCAACTCAATAAGCCTACCATTTTAGGGATTTGTATGATTGTGGAGTTAGGAACGCAGCTACACAAGAAGAAATTCACTCCTTCCCTTCTGTTAGGATTAGTAGAGAAATTGTCTTAAGGGTTGATTTTGGGGCTTGAACAATGTGGTGCCACGCCCTCCCCTGACCCGAGAGGGATTATGATTATAGTTGGACTATAAGTAATTGTTCATTAAAGAGATTAGTAGTACTTAAAGAGTTAGATGTAACTATAGGGGCAAAACAGTAACTTTGGCCCAACTATACTTACGAACAATTTGTGAAAAGTCAACGCACTATTGATTGATTATATCCAACGAACACAGAAATATAATGCGAAGAGTGCAGCTGTCAATCTTTAGTGGAGTAACCGACAGTTAATAAAAGTTGATTAATTTAATTAAAGAGTTTAATTAATTAATCAAGTATTATTGGAGCTTCAATCTATAGGTTCTAAAGTGTAAAACCCGCACCTTACTTTTCCTTTTTTAATTATGTTTATTGTTTAAGCTAAGCAAAGTGTTGGATTAAATATTTAAGTTAGATTGGATTTGTGCGCTTTGAGGTATAGAATAAGTTTGAAGAAGGAAAATGTTTAAGTATGAAAACTTAATTCTCGGTTACTTATTAATCTAGCCTTACAAAGAGGATTTCTAGCTAAGTGTTGGTCGTGTTGAAGGGTGATTGAGCGTCAAGTGAGCACAAGGCAGACATCAAGTAAATGCTGCCGAGCGTCAAGTACAAGTGATCGAGCAAGGATCGAGCGTCGAGGTAAGCGAGAAAGGGTCGCGCATCAGGTACGAGCGATCGAGTAAGGAGCGTGCATCGAGCAAGCTCCCAGCACCTCCCATCGAGTATCGAGTCTTTCCTATCGAGTATTCAACAGAGAGCCATGGAATTTTCCATCGAGTAAGGACCATTCTCCATTGAGTTTTTTCAACGAGGATCGAGTTGCTCGAAATGCTCAGTTTTAAACTTCTCTTTTAGTTACCCGGACATATGGCTTAATCTCGACCCTTAATCTCCACTAGTGGGTGAGGTGGCTTAAGGAGATTTCATGCAAAAGGGCTGAACGGTAGTATAAAAAAAGAAGAGAATTTCAAGAGCTCGTTTTAGACGATTTTCTCGAGCAAACCAGACGAACTTGATACCATTGGAAAGCTCTGTGAGTCTAGCTTCTGGAATCGAGCTTTGGAAGGGAGTTCTTGACGGAAAAAGGGCCGGAGAAGGAAGGAAGATTTGAAGGTTCATTTTCGGGCATTTCCAGGCACTCGACGAAGAAACGTAGATCTAGATTGAACCACTTGGACTTTCAAGCCGAAACTTTAGGGTATTATTGTGAACACATTTTAAGTAAGTTTGTAGAAGGAACTTGACAAGAAAAGGTCTAGGGTTTGAGTTACATATTTTGAAAGTTAAACCTAGAATCTTTGCTCAAGTAGAGAGTTGTGATTAGGGCTTTCAGGAAAGATTTGAAGGCCCAAGTTAAATCACAATGAGTTTTATGCTGAAACTTTGAGGTAACATTGTTAACGAAATTCTGAACATGTTTGAAAAAGGAACTTTTTTAAAATGAGTTCTAGTTTTCGAGTTATTTACGTTAGAAGTTGAATCTGGAAATGTTGGACGAATAGGTAACCCCTTGCTAAGTATGAGCTTGGTTAAAAGAGTAGCCTCAAAAGGGATACCAAAGTGGCAACTAAACTCTGTGTAGGAAGTACGTCCATTGGGGAGGCCTATAAAGCTTAGGAAGAACCAAGCCTAAAGATCCATGAGTGACTAAATATTTTCAAATATGTACACAAAAAAGGACATGCGTTCCAAATGAATTTCATGCTAACATTCATGGGTTTTCCAAACAACTAAAGTTTATACTTATGTTTTAAAGGGTTCATGGCATTTCCTAAGCATGATGTTTTAAGTTATTTAAATGAGTTCTACTAATATTAGCATATGTTAAGATTGAATAAAAGAGTATTTCAACTACATGTTTGTAATTGTGAAGCATGCATGTTAAATGGTAATAATGCTCTTATGGTGAAAGTTAGGTAAGTGCTATGCCTAAAGCTTATGATGCTCGAATTTTCCATGAATATTACGTTTCTAATATACCGGGTACCAAAGGTATAAAAGGTATTCGAGGAAGTATCTAAGGTGTTGACGGTACTTAGTATACTCCACCTGCACGTAAGTAGTTCTTTATGAGAGGCTATAGTATGGGTCTTCTGACTACAGTCTTTATAACGGGATAGAAGTATGGGTCTCACGGCCATGAATGGACTTGGGAGCTTGAGCTATGAATGCTCATTCTCAACTAAGGTTTGACAATATGATTGATTATAACGCTATGAATAATGTATGATACTATGTAAGTTGCTTGAGATTATTTTCAGTGTGATTATTTATTTACATTAATGCATATGAAAGGCTTGAGAAGAAATGTATTTCTATGAGTCACTCATTGGGCAACCAATTCACCTTTTTCAAATGTTTTCCTTTTTCCCAGGTAGCGGTCAGTTCCCCCGTGGTTGAATCCATTGCAGCTTGCCACCCAACGTTTGGAGATCGAAGGAAGAAGCTTAGGTTAAGCTTGTTTTGTTGTACACATATTTGGAGAAGAGCCTGGAACTTGTGAAACTTATTTTCTTTTGGGACCCACGCTTATTCTTATCATTTTTTGTTGGACATATGTTTGTTTTTGGAACTGTAATTAAGTCTTTACACTAGTTAATATCATAGTTGTTTTATTACCAAGTCGTTTTGCATATTGAGGTTTTAAGCAGGTTTCACTTAAGTTAGACAGTAAGTGCTGGCAAGTAGGTCGGTAACTGTTGCCGTTACATCCTCTTTCGATTTTAGAGGGTAAACCGGGAGGGGGTGTGACATAAGGTCTCATCGTTAGCTCAATTAGGACTATTGAGAATCAAATTAATTTTCGAATTATTTGAATTGTTCAAATAAATTGAAGAGATTTAATTTATAAGATATAATTAATATAATGTATATGATACATTACAATATAAAATTTTAATGAGAGATATAATACTTGAATATGATTCAAATATTAGTTATATGAATATGATTCGTATAAAAACTATAGGTTAAAATTAATATGAATATGATTCATATTAATTCTATAGGTTAGATGAGAGATTAATAAATTATAGGTTATATTATATGCGATATAATAAATTATAGATTATATGTTACATGGGACAAAACATACAGTATGGTTTTAATTATATTAGATTTGGTTTATGTAATTAATTAATATAATTTATTTTATTTGTCATTTTGAATTTCAAATAATTGAGAGAGAGTTAGTTTAGTAACTTCCCATCACTTCCCCTTTGATCTCTCATCCATTTACGTAAAAATGGGTCTCACGTTTTTTTACAGAAAAAGAAAATCTTCTTCTTCCCAATCACTATGCTCTCTCAATGTAGCTAGAGAATAATGAGGAAGGGCTCGTGGTGGTGTCTGTGTTCTTCGTTACTGTCATTGCTGCGTTTTCGAACTGGGAAGACAAAAATCCGTTCGTGTTTGTGCAGTAGATCAGAGAGAAAATTGTGAAGAATTTGTTATAAGGGTAAGCTTTCTAATTCCCTTTATTTCCTCTCTAATTCACAATAGAAAGCATGCTAATTATTTATGAATGTTTATCCTATGAATTTTATTTTGCATCTTCTCTATATTTTCTGTCTTAAAATCAAATTGAAAATTGAATCGTATGGCGTTCATACGTTTCTGCACGGATTTAAATCCCTTCAGTGTTCAGCAATGGCGCCACGGCGCTTCGAACTTGAAGTGGAAAAAAGTTAGTATAGCATCGTGGCGTTATCCATAGTGTCGCAGTGCTACGACCGGCAAAAGGGTTCCAACTTAGTTGTAGTGCCGCAATGTTTCGACGATTCCAAACTTCTTAAATCATATTTTGTTCTTACGTTTCGGGATATCAGAGATCGGAGGCGTTTGGAGGCGATATAGAACGATAAATTTAGAGAGGATTGAAGGAAAATAGAGCCGAAAAGGATGATTGTGAGCTAATGGTCGAGAGACGAAGGGATCAATTTTTGAGACATTCCTGCCCTTTTTGTTTTTAATTTCTAGAAAAAATTACTATTGTGATGCATTTGTTTGTTCCAATCATGAGTAGTTAATTTAATTACTTAGGATGTTGAGGAGATTTTGAACAATTTTTGTCGATGTATTGATTTGCGATTGAATTCATTTTTAATTGCATTTCAAATTCTCAGATGTTTACTTGCCATTGATTAATTGCATTGAGGCTTAGTTTCTGCTCAAAGAGAGAATTTTTTTTCTATGGAATTGAGACTTTGAATCTTAATTAATTTATGCACGTGAGTGATAGATTGAGTATGAGAATTATAATTGGACAATCGTAATGTTGTATTTAATTATCTGATTGCATGAGAATGAGTTAGGAATTACAGTTAGGATAGATTGAGCTCTAGAGAGGAAATCCTGAATTTAGAATCCTAGGTTTATGCAATGATTATTCATTTAATTCTTTTATCAATACTAGATAAGTAATTCAAAATTGAATCAACACCCTAGCTTGTGTGTCCCTGAAATTTGTTAGTTTATTTAATTCAAGCTTACAATCTAAAATTATGAGATCATTGACATTTGCTTGTATAAAATCGGCAAGTAGTTAACAATATCTAGGAAATACTATAATCTAATCTTTATGGATGATACTCAGCATAACCAGGATATTTATTACTTTGACCCGTGCACTTGTGCTAGTGTCAATTCTCCCTTTTTCGTCTCATCCATCTCCAACTCTCTCGTTCCCATTCTCACAAGTGTCACCGTGTTTCCTATGATTTTTTAAAATACTGAAAAAGAAAACATAANAACCCACCCATATCTAAATGGTTGGTGTTGGGTAGCCAACCCAAAAATTCGAGTTCGTCTAGAAAACCCTAAATCCAATGATAATGCAAAAGCGCACGTGTTAAATTATAGTGTTAGTTAAAATAGCTTTAGTCAAGTTTCGTCTTCAAGAAATCAGTTATCTATTCTTTCAGCTATTAGAGAGACCATTCCAATTTTATTCAAGGGACTAACTGTGATACAAAACAAATTGAGTTAATCCTAAGAAAGCAAATAAAGTGATCAAGTATGCATAATTTAAACTCAGAGAACTCTAAGGGCATTGATTTCATCAACAGGTCTAATTGGAGCAATTAACACAATACCTAGATCTTGAAGTTTTTCATCTAGATTTTTCCCTTTCGAAGTCAACCTTTTTTTCACCTAGTTACTACTTCATAAATCACTTGGAACTAGTCAATTAAGCAAAACATTAAGGTTTTTCGTCATCAATCTCTATTGTTATCCTCTTACACGAGTATATTCAAACAATAGTATAGCATGCATAGTCTAATCTAAAACCTTCTCGTTATATCAAGATTATAGCTCAAAAAAATCAGCCAAATAACATAAGAGCATTCAACAACATTAAAAGTAATTATGCTAAAAAATATCAATGCTAATTGAAATTCAAGATTAGCGAAATTTTTTTGAAATAATCTATAACTACATTGAAAACCCTAGAACTATGAGAAAATCACCTAACATAAGTTCCATAGATAGAACCATAATCAAACTACTAAAATACAAGCAACAATTAAAGATAAGGGAAGAAGAGAAGGCATCATCCAACAATCTGATTCCATCTCCAAGATAGAATCGACTCTTCAACACTCTTCGGTCATATATGGCTCCAAAAGCACTTGCAAATAGCTCTAACCTCTCTCTCGGCCTCCAAACCTTGAGAACTTGATACCAAAAAAAAAAAAGAGACGAAAGAATTAAATAAACTAAATTACATATCGTGACATCTGCAAAACTTCCCATGAGCGACATGACGTTGGGAGTTGTAAATTTCCTGTAGGATCGAGACACTGTCTTGTTTTGCAACCTCGGGTCTCTAGCACTGACCTTTGCATTGAGGGAACACTTGGATGCCTTTTTCAACTCCTTTTTTACTTTTTTGATGCCTTAAGATCATTTTGCCCTTCCTAAGGCTATTTTCTTCAATTAAACTTCGAATTACTTATAATTTCATCCAAATGCTCGATTCCTACATATCAATATAAAAATACATAGGAAAAACATATTTTAAGTATGAAAACTAAGAAAAACCAAAGCTAAAAAAGTAATTTTTGAGTATTTTTCATCCAATCCAATCCAACTCAATTCATGTATACCCTTAGGTTAGGTCTTGCATGGGAGAGTGGAAGCGAGATTGGGAGCTAGTTTTTATTTATTTCTTTCTATTTTGCTCTTTATTTTTCTTTCAAGAAAAAAAAAATGTAATCTAAGAGGAAATTGAAATTAAAGATCTAAACAAAAATACATTTTCTCAAAGTTTTCATTAGTTTAATTTTTCTACCTTATAAAGGACTATACTTAATAATTTTCTTACAATTAACACACTTTCAAACATCCAAGATTAAACCAAAGGGAAGAAATTCGAAAGTACTATGAAATAGATTAAATTATAGAAAATATCTTCAAACTTTGTTGTGTTAAAAATATTCCTAAACTTTCAAAATTTCAATAATATTTAACTTTACCATTAGGAAGAAAAATTGAGAGCAAAACAGACAAAGAAACGGACATGTGGGAATTTTGGGTCATAGTTTCAACTTATTATTGTTAATTTCCATCCCCTTCCGTACAAGAAATCTTTAAACGCAAAGCCACAACCTTAGCCAAAAGGCAGACTGAATATACTCAACAAACATGTATGAAGCACATATCAAGACAAGGCCTACATTTACATTGAAAATGAATTCTTTCTCATAAAACAAGCAATGAAGAAGAGAACAAAAGAAACAGCATCTCTTTCTGATGAATGAAAGCAACCCTACCTTGTTATACACAAATACACCAATCTGATGGCGCTGAACAATTCATTTTTTACATCTCACACTCTCTCTCTCTTTCACTCTCACCCTCTCTCACACACACACACAAACAGCAACATCGTCGATCATTTCCACCTATGATGTTTACAGTTGCTTCATATCAACCTTTCATCATCAAGCCGCAACGTGTCTATTTTGGAGTGATCATCAGTGTCGTTTCCATGTGATTTTTTCAATTTTGCAACTAGAACCCACATGTTAGCAAGTTCATTTTCTAGATAAGCTTCTCTCTGCTTTGATTCCTCAACCTTTCGATGAAGTTCGGCCTCTCTATGATCCTTTTCGAGAAGAGCAGCTTCATAGGAAAGTTCTCTCTCCTTACTAATTGCCAGATCCCTCTTCAGTTCTGCAGCAGATGGACCTATGTCTGTGCGCTTTGAAATAACCTCTCTCCGGCCATTCCGCATCCCAATAGTAGATTTTCTTTGTGAAGGGGAGCTCTTGGATGCAGCAAGTTCAGATGCTAGTCTCTCATTTTCATTCATGAGCTTGGCAACTTCTTCTGATAAGGCTTTGAGCTCAACAGCTGCAGCTGAGGCTAGACCCTTAGCATATGAACTCTCCTCCGCAAGTTTCTGGTTTCTTAGCTCGAGTTGCTCTTTTGAATCCGTTAGTTCAGCCAATTTATGCTTCAGATCATCAACCTCCTGTCATAGGGGAAAGAACAAAATCAATCTTTTCATTATTTATTTACTTCTACTTTTTAATATAAATTGTCTCGTAAGATTGATCAAATAAATTTAGATCATTCGGGGATAATAATCACAAAACTGAGCAGTAAAAAAACTGGAGTTTGGAACATCAGTTCTTTGATTTGAAAATGCAATAAAAAAAATTATTGGAAAAAGGTTCTTAACAGAGAAATAACTAGTAATATTTTCTTTTTCCACTACTGAATCTGCTAGAAAGTGAGTTGTGGTGATCACTCAATGAGGGAGATGTTGGGATATAGAAGATACCTGGGCTAATCTTTCATCTTTCGGTGCGTTCTGCAATTGAAGTGTATCAGCTAGCTGTTGCTTCAAGGAGGTTACAGTTTCCTGTAGTCCTTCACATTCAGAGATCTGATAGAAGAATGTTAGTCACAACCACTACATGAAAATCATGACTTTTGGAGCAGCTAGCTCAATAAAATGTGCGAAAGTAGTTATTTACCTTTTGGTTTAGCTGCTCCTGAATGATCCGGTTATCTGCAGCTTTAACCTATAGAGACAGAACCAGAAAGTTTAGCAAGAGAAGAATTACTATCTTGAGAAACACCTTGGAGAAATTGATGCCTTTTTTTTTTCATCATGACTCTTGAAAACTTTTTTTTGTAATGATGACCCAATTTATCAATACGAATGCAAGAAAGTTGGACTAAACTAAATACTAGTGGATGCGAAAACCCCACTGTGACCACCAAAGCAGAAAGCAAATACCATCAGTGCACTCAGATTTTTGATAAATGTTTTGCTTGTGGTCCATAGGCAGGAAAGTAAGTAATAACAATTTATGAGAAGCACCTTATATTTTTTTTAAATTAATTCATGATGCTTACTGTAAATTCAAATAAGAAACACATGTTTGAGATTATTCGTAATATTCAATTCATCAGTCACCTCAAGCTCAAATGACTTCTCATTCAACTGTGCAGTCAGTTCATCAATTTCCTGCAGCAATAAGACAAGCACGCAGGTTTGCATAAGCTGGACTGAGGTTGCTTTTAAAAGAAATTTGAATATACTAAAACTATTAAAGACCTTACATGCATTATTTCCAAGTCTGTCATTTTATTTGGTGAAGCATCTGCAATTTTCTTTTCGAGAAAAGCTATCTGTTGATTCTTGGCGTTGATATCATCTTTTAACCTTTTCATCTCAAACTTAATAGCAGAAGAACCATAAGACTAAAGTTCTCTGGCACATTGATAGAACGTAAACATCTAGCTTTAGGAAAATAAGCTCTTACATGAATTTGGTCTTTCTGTGGGTTTCTTGCAACCTCATCAGACAAACGCTTCAAAGCACTTGAATGAAGTGCTACCTCTCCAGACAAAATCTTTTGCTGTTCCCTTAGAAGGTCAATCTGATCGCTTGATTTTATGCTAGTCTGGCAAAACAGATTAAACAATTTTGACATAAGAAAAATATAGTTATATCATGGTATGAAGAATAATAAAAGTCTTTTTATTTTTTATCTTTTTTTTAAAAAAAAAGTATATGGTGAAGCAATTAAGTATGTTTTGCAGAAAAATGGTAATTACACTTAATTTAAAAATAAGGAAGGAATTTGTAATTCTTAGATATATAATCATACTCTCGAGAAAGATAATTCTTGATACACATTCTGAGAAAGTTATTGTTTAATTTTATTTATCTTCTTCCGCACTATGGAAGAAGCGCATCAAATTTAGAAGCAATATAGGCTCATAATTCACAGATTATTTTTTGAAATCTCTTTAAGAAATGGAAAAAAAAAAAAAAAAAAAAAAAAAAAAAAAAAAAAAAAAAAANAAAAAAAACCCAAAAATAAGGGTTCAAGAAGAATCTGCACGCGAGAAGAGATGATATACTTGTTTGATTTATTTTAACAAAGAGAGTAGGACAAGAATATCATTTGTGCTTCTACTTCTATATCACTTACGTCTATACCTCTTTACTTTTTCTTTTAACAATCTAGCTAATTCGACTCTCTTGGTCACAAAAGTTGTGATTCCAAGAAAGAAATTCAACTCAAGCCAGAAACAAACAAGTTTTTATACTAAAATAGTTTTTTAATAACATTAAAACTTCTGCGGAAGAGCGTCATGGGCTAGCTGGTGTCTAAGGATTGCACTACTTTCCTGTGTTTCTCCAATGAAAGAGGTTCAAATTACTCCATTATGGATATCAGAGAAAGCAAACAAAGACAAGCGGCCGCTAACTCAGGTCTAATAGAACTTTCAAGAACTTTCAACATGAAATACAATCACATGCATACCAAAGGTGTCTCTGGATCAAAAATATTTTCCTCACGAGCTTCTTTCTCCTCTCTGGCGTCGGATAAGAGATCTGCAGATGGGGAGCTTTCTGTTTGTAAAGAATGGGATAATCTGGATTCTGTCGGAACATTATTCTGATCAGCTCGAGGTGTCGAAGGAATGCTTGTTGACTTCATTCCACTTGACCTATCACTTGTGTTTGTTAAAGTTCCCAAGCCACTATCTCGTTTCTGATCCATAGTAAATAAAAAACATTTATACTTCTACACAACAATCTATCATCATGAACACCATAAAGAAAATCCAACAAAACTAATATATTTGGCCAAGTAATATATATGTTCACTTTAAGCATACTCAGACATTTTTGTAGGTTGAGAATATATATATATATATATATATATATATTGAAAAGGATACTATACTTTTTATTAAGAAAATGAGAAGAGCTTAATACTCCAAAACACAAGGTACAAGAAAAAGAAAAAGAATAAAAAGAGAGGTAACAACATAAAAGAACATAAAATAGACGAAGTACAAAGTACATATATATTAAATGGGAGCTATGACACTCTTCCAATTACGATTAATATCTTGAATGGAAAACCCTTTGAATCTTTTGGAGAGACAACACCAAGAGGAGAACTTCAAATGAGCTTGAGATTTAGAATATAATCAGGACATAAAGGAATAATCAAACTTCAAGTAGCAGTAGATTCAAAAGCAAGAGTCAGGCACCAAGAAAATGAAGTTTTAGAAGGATTCGTGAGCTAAAATGTAGTAGGAGTCATGCAGGCTGTAAGAGAGTACTTGAGAAATTCCTAGGAAAGAGAAAACCAAAGTGAGTCTACAATCAATTTTCTTATACCATATTTAACTAATTCTAAAAACCACTTCGTATTAATATGCTTGATAAAACAAATAATTTGCACCTGATGCTTGACTCAGGTTTTCTTGATCTTTTATTTTGGTGAATAATTCACTTTTTAATATCTAGGAGTGATTGGATGAATAAATACAACTCTAGCTATTTAGATCTTGAGGCACAAAGTCAACGACCAAGATGAAGATATTAAGAGCCAAGTTTAGTTAGAAAGTTTATTTATAAAATTTGTATAGAAAAATATGTTGGAGCAGTAATACAAGTTGATAGCTTTTTCACTAAATGGCCTAAGAGACTCCCTACAATACCATCATATATGCCTGCATGCATGATGCATGTATGTATATAAAACATATTTTATTGGAACAGATATGATGCAGATCTATCAGAACAATCATTAACCAATGAATCTTAATAATCAATGCATGAGCACAAGACACGGACAAAATAATCTTAAGCAAAAAACTAAAAATGGTGATAATAACAGCAGAACTTGAGTATCCAAATACCACATACCCGCAATTTTAACCAGTTTAGTAGGCCATGCTTTCGGGTCTTCTTCTCCTCCTTAACCATATCCTCATTGGCTTCACTATTGCTCTCAATGGAAGCATACACATCAATGTTTTCATCATCTAAAATTAAGTCTCGCCTCTTGTATGGGAGGTAAGCTAGCTGCCCACACGTAGATAAGCACTCAGAGATAATAGATTCACCAAGTATAAAAAAATATTCAGAAGTCCACAGCATTTAAATGATATTGAGAGTAATAACCGTCAAAGTATTCATACTCATATCAATCGCTAATTAATGAACATCTCAAGGCAATAGGGTACATACTTCCTCCTCCCCAAAAGAATGCCTTCTCCTAAGACCAGGTCGGTGAGGAAACCGTGATGATTGTGATGCCTTTGTGGAAACCAAAATTAACTTAGTCAGACGCTGAATTCTGCCCAATAAAGCAGCTTTTGCTTCTTCCTCCTGTTCCAATCTTGACTGAAGTTTGAATTGACCATCTTCTAACTTTATCCATAGGATCACACGAAAATAAATAGTTTAAGTCAAACACCATATCTTTCTGGAGAAATGGAAGTACATTGATATTCTGTCAAACATCTTTGCACCATAAGCATGTATAACAATATACAATCAAATGACTCAAAGAATACAATACAAGCATGAAGCATACATATACATTATTATTATTCGATATCCATGATATCATACCCCCACCTCACTCCACAGGAAGACTAAAGCCCCAAGTCATCATCAGTGGTTTTTTATTTTGTTTATTTTAATTATGAAAGAGTCTTCAATCAATAGTAAATAGTAATTTCCCCATTATTAAGAACGTTCTCGTTTTGTTTTATCCTTGTGTAATTTTATTTTAGGTTTCCATTGGCGGGAATTGTTTGCTTATTATGTGTTTTATGTTACTGCTTGGTTGGCTAGTATATTACTATTCAGAATTCTGATAACTGGTTCTTTAGGTTATAGGTAACTGACCTTAGGACTTTAAATATGGGATATGATGTATTTTGGAGGTGAACTACATTCGAATAAAATTCTTTGGTCTACAACTCTACACCACAAAGAACAAATCCCAATGTTTATATCAGAAGAAGATTATAACTTTTACCATAATCCTCCTTTTGTAACTCCAGCCCCTTTTTCCCTCTCCAACCCTCTATACAGCATATTTCACCTATCGATGAAATAGTTAATTATTATCTAAAGAAGTACATGTAAAACTCTTAGGTTTGAGAGAATCAGAATACTCCATTTCATTCACCAAAGATATGAATATATACAAGTGTACAAGAGTGACCAAAGAAGAAAAGTATAAAAAAGGAAAATATAAGATATTTACAATAATGGAAAACCCCAACAATAGAACTATAACACTCCCCTCAAGTTGGAGCATATATATTAATCATGCCCAACTACAACATAGATAATCTATACTGTTCCATTCAATACTTTCGTGAAAATATCTCCTAATAGTTCTCTAGTCTTCACATATCCTATAGATACCAAACCTTGTTGAATTTTCTCACATACAAAATGGCAATCAACTTCAATATGTTTAGTCCTTTCATGAAATACTGGATAAGACGCGATATGAAGTGTTGCTTGATTATCACACCACAACTTTTTAGGTGTGATGATTTCAAATCCCAACTCAATAAGAAGTTGATATATCCAAATCAATTCACACACAGACTGTGTCATTGCTCTATATTTTGATTCCGTACTTGAACGTGACACCACATTTTGCTTCTTACTCTTCCAAGAAATCAAATTACCACCAACAAAAACACAGTATCTTAAAGTTGATCTTTTGTCTTCTTTAGATCCTGCCTAATCGACGTCTAAGAAATATTCAATATTAGTATGACCATAATCATTATATAATAAGCCACGTCGGGAGCAGCTTTTAGATAACACATAATTTGTTCCAATGCAGTCTAATGATTAACTTTAAGACATGACATGTACTGACTCACAATACTCGCTGAATAGGCTATATCGAGTCGAGTCACTGTAAGGTAATTAAGTTTTCCCACTAACCTCCTATATCTTTAAGGATCTTTTAGCAATTCTCCATCTTTTGTGAGCTGTAAGTTGGGCATCATTGATGTACTACATGGCATCATCAAGTTAAGTATATATTTTCTCTGTGATAGTAGTATTCCTTTCTTGCTTCTTATTACTTCAATTCCTAAGAATTATTTCAACATTGCCCAAATCTTTTGTATGGAATTGACCATGAAGAAGGTTCTTTGGGGACTGGATACCTAAAACACCATCACCAAAATCACAATATCATCAACATATACAACTAACAAGATGACACCACCCTCAGATCTCTTAAAAAAGACCGAATGATCTGACATGCTCTTTCGCATTCCAAAGCTTTTAATCACCTGACTAAATTTATCAAAGGTTAGAGAATAAACTGGAGTTACGTGTCATATGATCTGTAGCACCAGAGTCAATGACCCATTTCGACGTGGAGGAAAGAAGGCATTTAGAGATGTTACTTATCTCTGTGATGGTCATAATAGGAGTAGAAGATGATGTCGTTAATGACTCTTGATACTGTTGAAATTTAGCAAACTCCTCTGCATAAATCATAATTGACTTGTCAAGATTATCAGGAGTAGAAGCAACATCCGCAGATGGCACCCTCTGACCCTTATTCATTAATCTTCTGCATTTACGTTTCGTATGACCAGGTTTACAACAGTAATAGCAAATAACACTGATAACTTGTAGAAATACAAGTTATTGTGGCTCAAAAGTTGGAACAATTAGGGTCGTTAATGATAAAATCTCATCATTTTTAGAGAAAACGCATGGAATTACTCGAACACTATCAAACTCATGCAAAAGAATGTTTATTGCTAAAATACTGTGGCACTAACGCATGATATTGCAGGATCTCAACAAATATTCTAGTATCGCAGGAAAAGTCTAACGCATGGGGCATGCATCGGAGGGATTCAACGCAAGGAAGATTCATTGATTCAGGCTGTTTGTGTCAAATCACCACTTGCAAGAATGGGCATCTACAGCGGGCAGCGTCTGAAAAGCATCTGAGTGTCAGGCGGCTGACCGGGGTATGGAATTTAATGTTGTCCATCATCATGTTGGAGAAGACCGACGCCTATAAATAGAAGAAATCCCACAAGATGAACGGATCTTTTAGCTCATTGCATAATTCTGAAATTTTGAGACTTTTGAGCTGTGCTGTGGTGACGAGAAGAACAAGAGGGAAGAGAACTACCACCATCGCCGATCAAGGAGCGGAGAAAGCTGAGCTCGAGAGAGAACTTTCTTCCAATTCTTCCATAAGTGGTTGTACACGAACTAGAATTGAACCAAAGAGGGCAAGAGATTGTACTCTGCGGCTTGACTTCTTTCATTTCATCTTACTTATCATTTTCATCATCTCATTTGATTAAGTGTTGGTTTTGTAAAGACAATCAGTTTCTTTATAAATTCACATATTTGATCTATCTTACTTCGCCACTGTTTATTTCTTGTTTTATGTTGGATGCATCTATAACTTCATGCAAAACTCCATTTCAAAACGCTTAAGCCAACTAAATCAATTGGTAAAAGCAGCTTTAGCTTAAATTATTCGAGAGAATAAATAAGCCAGCATTAAGTTAGAAACGCTTAGTACATCTAGAAATAGACGCACTGGTGTTTTATTGCATCCTGTGACTGACGCATACATCCTAGAGATAGGTATTGTATGACATTTGCATTGAGAAGTGCCGAATAGAAGTCTAACGCATAAACAGAGATAAGCAAGTCATCTCATACGCATCATATTCTTGTTCGTGTACATATAACTTAGATCGACGCATATCACTTGCATCAAACTCCATTTTCACACGACCTCTTATTCTCTACTTGACCCTTTTGTATCTTCTTGCACGCACACAACAGCTTAGTGTAAATAACTCATTTCTACATTCACTAAGGATATTTCTACAACAGTTACAACGCAAGGTCTGTTGCGTTAGCTTTAATCTGAATCCCTGAGTTCGACCCTGGACTTACCAGGAACCCGAGTTGGATGTATACTTGGATCTGATTCAGGAAAACTTGAACGCCTATAGAGGAGTGTCATGCGTCCTGTTGCACATCATTAACGCATCAACGCGTCACTAACGCATCATAAACACATCAATGCATCATTCACTTTTACACTTATTTTTCCAATTACTTTATACAATACACTTCTAAGCTCGAATCACGAAACCAACGAACAAACACCTCCTGAATTTGATCTGGTTATTGGGATGACCTTTGTAGCTATTTGATTTAACCCCCTTATTACCTTTGTAATCATTTGAGTGCAATTAAAGCACTGCTAGAATCAGATGACATAATTGCTTGTGGCTTCTCTATACGAAGTATTCAAGTATAAACTTCTTCCAACGATGAGATGTTTGAGCTTGACAACACTTGATCTTTGGCCATCTCATATTTAGGTGCAAGACCAACTAAAAAACTCATGATAAAAAACTTTTCACGTTGAGCCATTAGAACTTTTGGATCCGTGCTAATTGGCATCAAGGCATTAAATTCTGTACATGTATTTTTGACCTCCATAAAGTAACTTGTAAGAGATTTTTCTCCTTGATCAAGTTGATATAGAGGCTTATAAACATCAAACACTCTATTAATGCTCTCTTTCCCAGAATAAAGGAAATCCAAATATTCCAATAGTTTCTTGATTGATTCGCAGTGATTTACTAATTCAACAATTTCATGGTCAATAGAATTCTTGATTTGTAGAAGCATTCTTAAATCGTCCCGCCACCAAATCTTTTTAGTAGCATCAGTCGGTGGCTCTTCCGTGATGTGATCATCCATCTCAATGGTCCTAATAAAGTGACGAACATTTGATCTCCATGAATAGTAATTGGATCCATTCAACTTGTGTTCAGTTACTTTTGACACCATAGGAACCATCTCAGACATGACTACTAGTTTCTTATCAGTCATTACCTCAAAAAAGAAACACCAGACAGAAGAGAAGCAAACCCTAATTTACTGAAGAGATGTTTGTTTCTTCAATGAACCACAAACAGTAAGTATACAGACCAAACAAAGAAACCACCAAGGAGAGTCAACAAAACCGAGGAAACCTACAGAAGATGAACCGAAATCGGTGGCGCACACGCCTACATGCGCCGACACATGGATCCACGGTAGAAGGAAAAGGGTGGCGCATGAGCCTCACGTGCTGGTCAAATGGATGAGGACTTTGGGGTTCTATAGATTGGCGGCTAGACTCCTTGATGGACTGGGTGGTGTCGAAAAATAGCGAAGAAAAACGACCCTCCCTTTCTCCAGCGGCAGCGGCAAACAAAAGTATAAACCCGCCCCTTTACAAAATCCTAGATGTAACACAAATGGGTTCTAAATTCTTAAACCCTAAGGTTTTTTTTTTTTTTTAGAGCGCTCTGATACCATGTAAAACTCTTAGGTTTGAGAGAATAATAATACTCCATTCCATTCACCAAAGATATGAATATATACAAGTGTACACGAGTGATTAAAAAAGGAAAGCATAGAAAAGGAAAATATAATAAGATATTTACAATAATGGAAAACCCTAACAATAGAACTATAACAGTACACAATTGATTTGTTTTTTCGTATCACAAACTTAAACATACAATAGGGTTTTGATTCAACACTTCGAATATGATAGTACCTTTTGCTTGAGGAGCACAATGTCGTCTTCAGAATCTCTCAGTTGAGGAACGGTCATAATACCCCTCTTTAGTTGATCCAACTCTTCCTTTAAACATCGAATCTCATTTTGATATTTCTTGATCAGTGATTTCTCGTCAATAATCTGCAGGAATGAGGAATCAGCTACATTTTTTCCAAAATAAATCAGCTGGTTTACAATCAAACATGTAAGTAAGAAAAATAACTTTTCTATTAAAGAAAACACTCCTGCCTTATTTTGTGCTGCTTGAATTTCAATGTGTTTTGCTCGATGTGCAAATTTCAATGTATTATGCGTCTCTTCCGAACTACTTGATGCTGGAGTAACTGTGCATATAAGCTGTGAATACAAACATAGATAAGTGAACAAACCAATGTCTTCTTATGCTAATTAAATCTAGGTAACATCTTTAAATATTATTAAAATGAAATTCATTCCGATAATAAGGGATAAAAAGCCTTACAGACACGCGCCCATGACCACTAAGTGAAGACTGAAGAAGCCTGGTAAGTTTAGAGTCTCGATATGGTATATGATTCGCCTTTCCATCTGTTAGCTTTGATATTACCTGACACCAGAAATCAGCATCGACCAAGTTATGTCATTTACAACAAATGACAACTCATCATTGGTGGTAGAGTTAAGTAAACCCAACATGACAACCAGTGCTGTGAGAGTGCTACCAGCGGGTACCAATTGACTTAATTGGATATGATATAGTGCTCATAAGAAAATTAACGACTGATTGCTAGAACTATTTTCCACCATGGTTTGTTCTTTATGGACTTCCTCCAGTGTAGAGGATAAAAATTAGTACATGGAAGACTGATTTCGGGGGAAAATATTTAATAATAGTTTATTCGCAGGAAAGGGTATCATAAATAAGGTGCTCAAAAAGAGATTTAAAAAAATAAAAGAGAGTAAATAAGATCCCATGTTCCATGATCTGTGATTACTCTATAACCTTCTTTAGTTCTAACTTCTAATTTGAGGTTTTCCTTCTTTTAGTCCTCCTAATATTTGTTAGGGATGTAAGCTGGTTCAACTTGATATTTTATAGTGATGTAGGACTGGAATTCCTTTGCCTTTTTTCTTTCTTCATTTTTTTTTAATTGAGAAAATTCCCTTGCACCATATCCACATCCTACAAATGAACTACCTTTCCCTCCTTTGTAACAGAGATTTAGTAAGAGTCCTAGGAACTTGAATTTAAGAGGCCTAGTGTCACACTCGCACTCTCGTAAGGAGCTCAAGGCGATTGTGCGACACTTGGTCTCGCTCTCGAACAAGTCAACCGATCCAAATTTGAATAGCCAATGGCACAATGGGCATTTCTCACAACCTCCATCCCCGTTCTTGAGAAAATGTTTTAGAAAATGGGTTTAGAGAAAAAGGTTTTCGCAAACGTTTGAAAGCATGATTGAACAGTGAAGATTAGTCGTACAACTAGAAAGCAATAAAAGGGTCAACAACGCTCTATAGCATACAACTCTCGGATGTGAAGATAGGACAACTAGTCATACCCCCACATAGTACATTTTGAACAAAAGAACATCTACCACCCTTGCATATGGAAACAGGTAAGCAGTCATACACTAAGAAAAGTACATAGAAAGTAAACTAACTAGCAAAAATACATAGGATGAAAGCATGGTAAAAAGAGGTAGAGGAAGGAAGGGATTGCCTTAAGGTAATTTCTCTCTTATCTCCTCCCTCTTTCTTCTCTCTCTCCTCCTTCCCGTCAACTTCCTGACGTATTTTCTCCGGCAACTCTTTTCCAGTCAACCTCCCGGCGTGTTTTTCTCCCGTGATCCTCTTTCCTCCTAGGGACTCTTCTCGATTGTCCACAAGCATGGAAACTCAAAGTTGCAAGGTGAATGGGTCATATTATTGCATCTGGCACGACTCCAACAGATTTTGTGAAGGACATGGACATCAACAAGGTTCTCCTTCTGCCATTGCCTCATCTACAATGGTGTGTGGAATGACTTTCACAGCTAATTCAGGGACAATGTAACCGATTCTTCCTTCATAGATTTAAAGACAACTACGGAGGTATAAAACTTTCTAAGTTCAAGGGCTCCAGCGGCAAGTTTTTTCGATACATAGTTTCGCCTGTAACCCGTGGTCGATTCTTCATACACGTCCCTATGGGCCCTTGTAACAGGGATGGCTTTCTTTTATTGGAATGTTGAAAAGCTTTCTTCATAAAATCGTTAGTGATGTTCGACATAAGTCTTCAATTTCATAACTAAGTATTTTTTAGAGCAATGCGATTCTACCTACAATTCCCACTTTGAATCTCAAAGAGAAATATGTAGATGTTTTAAAAAGGAAAAAGTTCGCCCAGCCCTCTGCAACTCCTTCGCCATATAATGAGTGTCCATCCCCAGTTTTTTCATCAATAAAACACAGCAGAGCGTCTTTCTAGCTAAAGAAGAATCACCAAGTGTATGCCGAAGATTTTAGTAATCTTTGGATTGTTTCAAGGCTATTCACATTCAATGATTGGAATGAAATAGCTAAATCGTTGGAGGATTTCTTCCAAACCAAAGTTATAATTAATCCCCTGTTTATTGACAATGATCAAATTAAAACAAAGAAAGTTGGAAGATCTGATAGAGTCTCCAGGGAAATGGCAGTCGATCAGTCATTTCCATCTTTTATTTGAAAAATAGAATAGTATGAAACATAGCAGACCTGCATTTATTAAAGGGTATGGAGGCTGAATTTCTATCAAAAACATCCCACTGGATTATTGGAGTAGGACATTTAAAGCTATTGGTGCCTACTTTGGAAGTCTGGAAAGCATTGCACTTGAGACATTAAATTTTCTAAATTGCTCGGAAGCCAAAATTCAGGTAAGGAAAAATCTTTATGGACTCATGTTGGCTACGGTTGAAATCAAAGATGAAAATCGTGGGAATTTCTTTTTAAATTTGGGAGATTTTGAATTACTTGAAGAGCCTAAATTTGTTCATGTCAATCTTTTTCTTAAAGATTTTTCAAACCCAATTGACCTAATTAGATTAAATCAAGTTTCAACAGATGAAGGCTATGAGTTTAATGTTATGAATCCAGATTGGACATTCCTAATTTGGGCTTGAGCAATTGTTCTTACTTCCTCTAGTTGGGGGTCTCGAGTGTACTTAAGATTCGTCAGTTAAGTCAAATAATTGTTTAGCCGCTGCTTATGCGGCTGGGAGATCCTGTACTCTCTGTTCATATAGTTTTGTTTTCACCCACAGTTTCAGACCTTTGACAAAACAGAAAACTTCATCTTTTTCAAACATATCCCATATGTCCAACATCAGCTCGGAAAATTGTTTCACATAGTCCCTAATAGTGCCAATATGTACAAATTCTCGTAGCTTACGTCTTGCCAAAATTTCAACATTTTCAGGGAAGAACTGAGAACACGATTCTTGCTTCAATCTCTCCCACATGTCAATGGTGCATCGACCCCCTTGGATGTCCATGAAACGGGACTTCCACCATAACTTAGCATCCTCTACTAGATGCATAGTCATCAAAGTGATTTTTGACTCTTCAGTAGCTGCGTTTGTAGCCCTAAAATACTGCTCCATATAAAAGATAAAATTTTCTAGCGATTTTGCATCACGAGCCCCACAGAAGGGCTTAGGCTCGAGTACTTTTACCTATTGAATTGGACTGCATCGCCAGCTAGTGCTTGGTTTCCCACCGCTCTCATGGTGAGGTTAACTCTTGCACTGATGTCCGCGATCTCTACCTGGACGACATCGAGAATGACTCGAAAGTCTTCGGATAACTCGGTCACCATCTGAATTATCGTTTTCTGCAAGCTGTCTAGTTCTTCGACACGTTCTTCCATAGGGGCAACAGAGCCCATCGAGCCATCCCCACGCTCGAAATTACCAATTCTCATAGCTTTTGTTTCCATGGTCTCAACCCTTGTTAACAATTACTTGACGGGCATTCTGTCCAGGCGGCCAGACACCATGTCGATATCATCGGTCTTGTCAGAGACTTCTTGTAACCGAGTTTCTAGGAATCGAACCTGATCAGGCACTTCTATTAGATAGAGCATTTGCTCTTCTATCTCGACCAACCGGTCAACATGGGACTTGCCCAACTGTTTCGTAGAAAACATGATCACAACTTCTTAACTTCACGAGCCAACTTGGCTTTGATACCAACTCCCATAATCACAGTCTTGTAAGGGTCTCAAGGCGATTGTGCGGCACTTGTTCTCGCCCTCGAACAAGTCAACCGATCCAAATTCGAATAGTCAATAGCACAATGGGCGTTTCTCACAACCTTCATCCCCATTCTTGAGAAAATGTTTTAGAAAACGTGTTTAGAGAAAAAAATTTTCGCAAACGTTTGAAATCATGATTGAGCAATGAAGATTAGTCGTACAGCTAAGCCATAAAACGGTCAACAACACTTTATAGCATACAACTCTCGGATGTGAAGATAGGACAACTAGTCATACCCCCACATATTACATTCTGAACAAAAAAGACATCTGCCACCCTTGCATATGGAAACGGGCAAGCGGTCATACACTAGAAAAAGTACATAAAATGTAAACTAACTAACAAAACGAAATACATAGGATGAAAGTATAGTAAAAAAAGGTGGAGGCGAACATGCGGCCATGGGCAACATGCTCTGGACAAGCATGATCGTGACACCTAGCATCCACCAAAAATGAAGCTGGGGCTCAAAATCAGTAGATTTGGTCCGTCCTGATTCAAATGGCTGAAATTCCTTCTTCGAGATTCATCATTTATTTATATAGAGAGAGATGAATGGAGAGAGAGAGCGCTTTGGGGGAATAATCAACCTAAGTTGTGGATTTCTCTGAGCGAAAACAGTAAGAGGAAGGTTTTTGTTTTTTATTTTGGATCTGTTTTTGTTTTTCAAGGATTTCTGTAAGTGGTTTTTCTCTCCAATCTTCACATATCCTGTAAATATGTAAGAGTGAAAACAGTAAGAGCGAAAACAATTGTTCTCCACGTCTTCAGATATCTTGTAGATATCAACCCTTCTTGTATCTTCTCGCGAATAAAATGACAGTCCACTTCAATATGTTTAGTTCGTTCATGAAATACTGATTTGGATGCAATATGGAGAGCAGCTTGATTATCACACCATACTTTAGCTGGCACAGTAACACTGAAACCCATCTTAGATAAAAGTTGATGTATCCATACTATTTCACACACAGATTGTGACATAGCTCTATATTCTAACTCAGTACTCGAACGGAAAACTACATTACGTTTCTTACTTCTCCATGACACCAAGCTTCCTCCTGCAAAAACACAATATCCAAAGGTCGATCTCCTATCTTCTCGAGATCCAGCCCAATCAACATCTGAAAAACATTCAACCCTTGTATGATCATGATCTTTATATAAGATCCCATGTCCAGGTGCAGCTTTTAGATAACATAGGATTTGTTCAACTGTAGCCCAATGATCCACAGTCGGGGAAGACATAAACTGACTCACAATACTCACAGAATAAGCAATGTCAGGTCGTGTCACTGTTAAATAGTTCAACTTTCCAACTACTCTTCTATATCTCTCAAGATCTTTAAACAATTCTCCTTCCTTAGCAAAAGTTGCAAATTTGGTATCATTAGAGTACAACATGGTTTGACTCCTAGTTTACTTGTCTCAAACAACAAATCAAGTATGTATTTCCGTTGGGACGGGTAAATACCTTTATTGCTTCTCATTACTTCAATACCCAAGAAATACTTCAATGGCCCCAAATCTTTGGTATGCAACTGACCCTGGAGAAAACTCTTGAGAGAGGATATACCTAATACATCATTTCCAGTGATAACGATATCATCAACATATACAAGCAAAGTAATATCATTGTTAGATCGTCGATAGAATACAGAATGATCGGCCGTACTTTTCTTCATACCAAAATATTCAAGTGCTTGACTAAAGTTACCAAACCATGCACGAGGACTTTGTTTCAGTCCATACAAAGATTTTCGAAGACGATATCATTCTCCCCCTAAGCAACAAACCCAGGTGGTTGCTCCATATATACTTTCTCTTGAAGATCACCATGAAGAAAAGTATTCTTATTGTCAAGTTGATGCAAAGGCCAATTGTGAGTAGCAGCCATCGATGATATAAATAGTCGAATAGAAGTTAATTTGGCAACAGAAGAAAGTGTATCAGAATAATCAGTCCTATAGATTTGTGCATAACCTTTGACAACAAGACGAGCTTTAAACCGAGCCACTGTTCCATCAGGATTGACCTTAATAGAAAACACCCATTTACACCCAATAGCCTTCTTTCCAACCGGACACGAAACGAGATCCTAAGTACCATAATCATCCAAAGCAGTTATCTCCTCAATCATTACACTACGCCACCCGGGATGAGATAAAGCTTCATGAACAAAGTTAGGGATAAAGGTGGAATCAAGAGATGTAATAAAGGAATAAGTAGGAGAAGACAACTGGTTATACGAAACAAATGAAGAAATAGAGTAAGTAAAAGTGCATTTACCTTTTCGAAGGTCAATGGGAAGATCATCACTTGGTCTCAGATCAAATATCGAAGAAGCCTATGGTGGAGGACATTCTGAAGGTGGCTGTGGAGGATGCCTGGAGTAGACTCGAGTAACCAAAAGGTCAAGAGAAAGAGACATAGAGGAAGGTGGAGGAGAGGATGACGTAGAAGAGGTAATCTCATAGATAAAAAGATCATCAACCTCCCTCTGACACGAACTCGACTGTGATGGACTAAAGGGTATATCTTCGAAAAATGTAACATCAGGAGATACGAGATGCCTGTTCAGAGTAGGACAATAACAACGATAACCTTTTTGAACACGCGAATAGTCTAAGAAAATGCATTTCAAAGATTTTGGATCTAATTTGGTACGATTTGGACAAATATCTCGAACAAAACAAACACAGCCAAAGATCTTAGGAGCAACAAGAAACAACGATTTCGTAGGAAAAAGAGTACGATAAGGAATCTCTCCATTGAAGACAGAGGAAGGCATTCAATTAATCAAGAAGCAAGCAGTAGACACGGCATCAGCCCAAAATTGCTTTCGAACATGCATTTGAAAGGATAAGGCGGAGGCGATTTCAAGGAGGTGTCTGTTCCTTCTTTCAGCAACTCCGATTTGAGATGGAATGTCTGTATTGAAAGACAAGGATAAAGAAAAGTGACAAGACAAGGCTTACGTGGAAAACCCTAACACAAGGAGAAAAAACCACAATAGATAAGTTTTTTTATTTAATGTCATGCTTACAAGATACCCCAACCTCAGATATAAATAGAACGAGGAGAAACCTTAATTTAGTAGGCATAAAGTAAAAATATGTCCTTAGGGCTAAAGAACCATATTTCAACATTCCCCGCAAAAGGATTTGGTGAATAATGCCATGACCACATAAGTAAGATCCAAGTACATGAGAGAAATATTCACCAGCATTATCGGTTTGCAAGGTTTTGATAGAGACATTAAATTGATTTCAAATCTCAACATAAAAAGTACAAAAATGAGACAATAACTCAGAACGATTTTCCATTAAATATAACCAAATCACACAAGAATAATCATCAACAAAAGTAACATAGTAGCGAAAACCTGTTTGGGACACGACTGGACAAGGACCCCAAATATCATAATGGACTAACTCAAAAGGCGCACTAGCTCGTTTATGAACTCTAGGACTAGAACTAAGACGACGAAATTTAGAAAACTGACACGAATCACAATTCAAAGACAACAAGGAACAAAATTCTGGATAAAGTTTCTTCAAAACGAACAACGATAGATGACCCAAATGACAATGAACTTCAAACGGGGATGTAACTCTAGAGCAAGCCACAACATTCAATATCTGATGGTCAAAAATTTAAAGGCCCCCCGACTCATGTCCTCTACCAATAATCTTCTTCATCATACAATTATGAAACAAGCAATAACTAGGAAAAAAACGAGATAAAACAATTAACGTCATGAATAAGCTGGCTAATAGAAATTAAATTAAAAGACAATTGAGGCAAATGTAATATAGAGGACAAAGAAAGTGATGGAGTGAGAGAAATGGTGTCGGATCCAAGAACAGAGGAAATTGATCCATCTACCAAAATAACAGACGGAGATGAAACAGGGGACAAAAGCGTAGAAACTAAGTTAGAATTACCTGTCATATGAGCGGTGGCACCAGAGTCTATGACCCATTTGGTAGATGATGTAAGAAGACATTTTGTATTACCTGTATCGGCAATGGTGGCAATAGGATTTGATGAAGAAGATGCCTACAAGGATTCCTCGAATACTTGAAATTTAGCAAAGTCGTTAGCAGAGATGGTAACAGACTTCTTAGCCATATCATTGGTGGAAGCTATCTGAGCATGTTGAGATTATACAACAACTTTCGACAATCACGTTTCATATGTCCTGGCTTACGACAATAGTGACAGACGATCTCCTAAAAATCTGATCTTCGATTATCATAATTAGATTTCTGAAAATTGTTAATCATCCCTGAAGTACCCCGGGAGTTATTATTATTCTTACTCATAAGAGCATTGTTAGGTTGAGAAACAGGCGAATCGGATTGAAAACTCCCAATACGAAGAACATGACTGAAGGTTTCCTCTAATGACGGTATTTCAGGATCAGAAAGGATCTGCTTTTTAGCCATTCCAAACTCAGGTAAAAGTCCATTCAAAAATATCATAACAGCCATCTTTTCTCACTGAGCTTGTTGAACTTTGACATCGGGACTAAACAACAATAGTAAAGCAAGTTCAGAAGCTGTCTTCTTAAGTCTCATAAAGTAACTTGTAACAGATTTTGCTTTCTGTTCAGCTCGAAAGAATTGCATACAGACATCAAACATTCGATGAACATGTTCTTTTCCAGAGTATAAAAATTCTAAGAATTCTAAGAGTTCCGTCACAGAATCACAATGATCTAACAAATCAACAACCTCACTTTCAATAGAATTCTTAATTTGAAGATAAAGTCGAGCGTCATCGCGAAGCCAAACCTTTTTCTTATCATCTTTTGGTGGCTCCTCAGTCACATGATCATCCATATCCGTACTAAGCAAATAAAATTGAATTGTCCGACGCTAATCATATTAATTCGATCCATTTAACTTGTGTTCAGTTATCTTCGATGCTAGGGGAATTACATTAGATACTACCATATGCTTCACTTCATCCATTATGAGCTAATACACAGTTTGTAGATCTCACGAGCGGAAAGAGCAAATCAGAATTGAAATCAAAGGTGAACCAAAGAACAGACCAGCTCCAAATTGAAACAAAATAGCAACAAACCATAAGCACAAAAGGGTATTTTTCCAAATAACTCACAACCGAGTAGATTTCAATAGAACCAAATGTACAGAACAATCAAAATAGAGGAGTCAAGAAGAACCCAACTGATGGATCGTGGAGAGGTGGCTCCACACGCTCCCACGCGCCGGTGCATGGCAACGGAGAAGAATCCTTGTGGCGGCACGTGAGCCTCATGCGTGGACGTTTCCGACGACTGACGACAGCAGACTTAAGGGACGGCGATGGCGCTTCTCTTGGGATGGGTGGTGTAGACAAACGGCCACTCAAACGTGATGAATCAACTGAAACCCTAACCTTGTGAGAGGCATAAACCCTAACGTAACGAATATTCTAAACCCTAAACTGCTCTGATACCATGTTCTCAATAGGTTTAGAGAGAATAATGATCTTATTAACTTAATCAGGTTAAAGATATATATATATATAGGCAACTAAGAAATCCTAATCTAGGAGATAATAAAATTACAATAAAGGACAACTAATCATAATTACAAGATAAATACATAACAATGTATTTAAGCAACTCTCCCTAAGCATCAAAATTTCCTCCCAACTGCAAGCAAAGGTAATCCAGCTAAAAAGGTTTTCTTGATCCGTAAGTTAAAGAGGTCAACGTTGAGTTCCAGCCAAAAGAGTTATTCTACAGTCAAACATGGCTATTAAGATGTATAGCCTAGAAAAACCCAGACAGAAAGTGTCCTGCCTCCTGAAAATGACTTCCAAAATTTAATTCAATTCCAATTCTTTTTTGTCTTTTCTTTTTTTTAAAGAAATATATATATTGATAGAATGTACAAAGCCATAAAAAAATGAATCCAACAAGAAAAAAGAACTCCAATCCAACAGAATGAAACCTAGCTCATAATTACAAAAAGGTCAGCTAACCAATGGCCATAAAGAAGCATTAAACCTAACAACCTCTCAAACCTCTTTAAAGATACTATTATTCCTCTCAAATCACGTCCCACAAGACATCAAAAAAGCGAGCGTGCAAAATGATTTGTATAAGTATCTAATAGCATTCATAAGATTTTTTTAGAACTCAAGGGCATAGTTGTGCAACCTATAGAATAGATTCTATTCAAATAAGGTCGTAACAGCATTTAGAAAACTACAACAGAATAAGATTATAATTAGTAATGAGAATCTCGTACAAACAAACGGCAGTATGAAGATACCAAAAGTTCGATTTAAAAAGTTAATGTTTGAGAGGCCTCACTGTTCCAAGAGTTAGCAGGCTTTTATTAATATATGATCCCTCTTTTCGCCTTATACCAGTAGTTTCAGCTTTTGAGCTCTCAGAACCTGCCAGATCGATGAGGTTCTGCAGGTATAAGTAATGTAGGAAAAGTTACAAAAAAAATTGCAGAGAATTGATACACTACAAGATGATCACGTAAATAGTCAAATGTAAAACGAAATGTTGAAAGAGTTGGTGTCCTATTACCAGTTGAGACAGGTTTACAGCTTCTCCTTCACTGCTTTCACCACATGGACTGCTCTCTATCGTCTGTTCACAAGAGTGAAAATACTATTTCAGCAATAAATCAACCATGTCTCCTATTCTTGTTAGTTGTTACAAAAAAATTTTTAAAAAAATTATCTATTCAAACAAATAAATAAAATCAAAAAATTTAAAAAATAAAATTAAAAAGTAATAAATAAAAATTATCGAGGTGTCATAACCACAACAAGAACAAGGAAAAAGAAAGTAACTTAAAGCGAAGGTTTAATCAATGATATTACTTATTTTACCTATATGTTAGCAAATTCTGTTATTCCGATAAAAAATATTCAATTATAGAAATTGCGATAAAAATATATCAAGTTTAATCATCTCGAATACTATAAGTTTTAGGTTGGTTAATACATTTATTCATATTAGTTATTGAATTTTCGCTCATGTTTAGATTCATATTTTTATTTAATTAACAGAAACAAATACAGTGAACCATAATTTTCATATTCCTAGGTAGCTAGCCCTCTGACCGAAAGATGCCTATAGAAGATACATCACACATCTGTACTCCAAGCCAAATCCCTATGAAGGTCAAAGTATTTCTTTACGCTCAAAAAGGGGTCCAAAAAGTGACCATGGTTTTTTGTTCTCTTTTTCTTTTTTATAAGAATAATTAAGGAAAGAACAAAAGAAAGCCACCAAAATAATAGGCGACGAAATGAAAACAATTACAAGAAAGTGCCCACTTGGTAAGTTTAAAAAAAAAAAAATACAAGTATAATTACAACTTACAAAAATGTATAGAAGCATGAGAAACCAAGGTATTCATATATCAAACCTATAAGCCCTTGATCAATTAGGCTGCCCCTTTGAACAACATACATGACCCATTAATCTTTATTCTTAAGATATGGGAAGTAAACAGTAAGTTTCAGAATTAACAAGCCCCTCTCTATAGATTACCAAACAAGTAAAACAGATCCAAGTGTTATCATGGCTGGACATCACTCCATGCCTAGGAGGCTATACATATTCAAAGGCATTACTATTCTTTCAGCCTCTTAGACATAATGTGATGCTTCCAACCAGAATATAGTTAAAAAGATAGAAAATAGAGAACACTAGGTTTACATGGAAAACCCTAGAACAGGGAGAAAAAACAACGATAGAAAGTCTCTTTTTTCTTATTTTAACACACAATGAAAGTTACAATAGAAGTTATATTTATAGGCTCTAGCAAGCCCTAAAATAAAAAAAGAAAATAAACCTAGGGTAAAGTAAAATACTAAAACACCCTTGGGGCTATAAACTATCAACAAAGCCCCTTATTTCTAACACTCCACCTTAAGTTGGAGCGTAGATGTCAATCAGACTCAACTTGCTAACACATGAGTCAAAACTTTGCCTGAGTAACCCTTTGGTGAGAACATCAACAACTTGTTGACTAGATGGAATATACGGAATACAGATACTGTCATTGTCCAGTTTCTTTTCTATAAAGTGTGTCAATCTCCACATGTTACGTTCTATCATGTTGTACAGGATTATTGGCTATGCTTATAGCCGCTTTATTATCACAATAGAGCTTTAGAGGTAGAACACTATCTTGGTGTAGATCAGACAGAACTTTCTTCAACCATATTTCTTCACAGATTCCCAAACTCATAGCTCTGTATTCAACTTAAGCACTGCTTCTAGCAATAACACTTTGCTTCTTACTTCTCCAAATAACTAGGTTACCCCACATAAAAGTACAATATCCAGAGGTAGACTTTCTGTCACTAACTGATCCTGCCCAATCAAAGTCAGTATAAGCCTCAATGCATTTCCTTTACCTAGAGAGTTTTTCAAATATCTCAAAGTCCGATTTAGAGCTTCCATATGTTCTTCGTAGGGTACCTACATAAACTAACTAACAACACTGACGGCATAGGAAATATCTGGTCTAGTATGAGATAAGTAAATCAACTTTTCCACTAGACGTTGATACCTCTCTTTATCAATAAGAACTTTGTCAACGGAATCTCCAAGTTTCGAATTGAATTCTATCGAAGTGTCGACAGATCTACATCTAGTCATACCTGTTTCTTTTAACAGGTCAAGAGCGTATTTCCATTGTGAGACAAAGATCCCTTCCCTTGATCTTGTCACCTCCATTCCAAGAAAATACTTTAGATTCCCTAGATCGTTGATCTCAAACTCATCAGCCATTTTTTTTTCCAACCTGGTGATCTCAATAGCATCATCTTCTGACAGGACAATATCATCAACATACATAATTAGAACAGTATTTTTCTCAGATACTGACCTTTTTGTAAACAACGTATAATCAGAATGTCTCTGAGTAAAACCTTGGGACTTAACAAAGGTAGTAAACCTGTCGAACCACGCTCTCGGGGACTGTTTCAAACCATACAAAGACTTCCTGAGTTTACAAACTTGATGATCAAACTGAGCTTCAAAGCCTGGAGGGGCTCATATACACCTCTTTTTCTAATTCACCATGCAAAAATGCATTTTCCACATCAAGTTGATGGAGAGGCCAGTCTTTATTAATTGCAACAAAAAGGACCTGGACCATGTTTAACTTCGCTATAGGGGAGAAAGTCACAAAATAATCTATCTCATACGTTTGAGTAAACCCTTTTGCTACAAGTCTGGCCTTGTACCTATCTAGAGTTCCATTTGATTTATACTTCATAGTGAACACCCACTTGCACCCAACTGTTTCATGCCCTTTAGGAAGAGCAACAAGGTCCCACATATTATTCTTTTCAAGAGCTCTCATTTCTTCCATGATGCCAGTCTTCCACTCAAGAATTTCCATAGCCATATATGTTTTTTTCGATATTGTTACTGTATCAAGGTTGGCAATGAACGCCCTGAACCTAGAAGACAGATTACTATAAGACATACAGCTATACATGGGGTACTTGGTGCAGGATTTGGTGCCCTTTCTCAATGCAATAAGTATGTCAAGAGAGATATTATAATCCTCTGGTTTGCTTGATTCCTCATCTGTAATGGGATTTTGATTACATTTTCCAGCCTGATGAAGAATCTCACCCTCTTGTATTTTTGTTGAAGTCTCATCACTGCTTGCAACTTTGTTATTCTCTAGAACTAACATATCATTCCTGTCATTCTCGGCCAAATCAATGATATCATCCTCAACACACAAGTTAGTATTATCAAGGCCAGTAGTACCTTGAGCTTGCGTTGGTTCAGATTCATGGACCGAAGCCGGTGGAGCAGTAGGGGATACCATTTTCTTTCTGAGATTCTACCTGTAGTAGGTTATCCGAGGGACTTGTTTAGTGGGTAGAACGGTGTCATGGACACTCAGGATGGGTTCAGTAAGGAGTTCAGGAAGGTCAGTAGGGACTGAAGATGTGGACCAATTAGTCTCTTCACTAGTACTCTCCCCCTGAAGATGACTAACAGGAAAGAAAGGTTTATCCTCAAGGAACATTACATCCATGGAGATGAAGTATTCTGGGAAGAAGAGTGGAAGCATTTATAACCTCGCTAGTGAAGGGGATACCCAACAAAGACACATTTCTAAGCACGAGGAGTAAACTTATTTTGGTTAGGGCCATGACTATGGACAAAGACAGTGTGTCACAATCTAACTTTGAGATAATAGATTGTGAACCCACTTGTGCAAACAGTGAAGTGGCGACACGTGAGTGTCGACAAATCTGGCAAAGACAGAGAGTCAAGAGAAATGCCATGATGCAACAAAGAAGGACGGTGCATCATCCAACACACCAACATGAGTAGGCAAACATGCCATGTTGAACACTAAGTAGAAAGACAAGTAACCATGTCATCGGTGGTGTCAATAACAAGCTTAGTAGGGCCAGAGGGGGCCCGGGCCATGACCTTGGAAGGTGAGGTTCCGTCGTGAGTTTGGACGAGTGGCTCTAGAGTTAGATGCATATTGATAAGATATGCAAGCACGTCGAATTTCATGTCAATCAAAGTCCAGAGGGGCGCTCTACATTGGTGAGTGACCGTTCGCCACATGTCATATGCATGGGTGGGAAAGAGGAAAACGTTCAGAATGTACTATACGGGGAGGCATGGTGTCAGCTCTCCACCACCCTTTAGCCCGTGGCCTAAATGAGCTACCCCATGGCACATGCGTGCCATGGCGTGAGCGAGCGTTACAAGATAAGTGTCTTGGACGTCTTCCATCAAGAATGGAATCTCATGGACAATGTCGGACAGCACGGGTGTGCCGGCATTGCGCCCCCTCCCATGGGCCAGAGGTTTGATGTAGCACCTGATATGCTGTTTCGATTCAACAAGGACCCAGAAGGGTCTAATTCTCCATTATGTCCGGATGGATAGATGTCCGAAAAGCCCCGAGTTGGATTGTTGCCCATGGGTTGATTGACGATGGTTCTCGATAAGCATGCCCGAGCAGAAGAGAGAAAGTTGATGACATCCCGACACTCGGGATGGCATCCTGAAGCTTCAATGGGACCCGATAGTTCCCGATTGACCTGATACTTACCCGAGTTGTCCCCGTAAGCATTGTAATGGCCGGCTAAAGCCCGATAGGTGACCATTAGGCCGGTAGAAGCCCAGTAGGCACCGAAGTAGACCGGTAGAGCCCGGTAAGCATTGTTATGTCTCGGAAAGCCCCAGTGTCTGAATCACCAGGTAAACCCCGATAAAGGGTTATAAGCCTATTTTGGACCAACGAAAGGTCATAACTCATCCCGGTGAAATTCTGAAGCGATGTATAAGTATGGGGGACGTGGGGAACCAAGATGATGAAGAGAGATACGACGTTGCATTATGATGACCTTAGCCTCATATATGGGCAAGATCAAGCCTCAGGACTTGGCCTAGAGTAAAGGTAAGTCGGTTAGAATCGCACATAAGGGAAAATACACGTACAGGCGATGTATATGGCCGAATGAAGTTCAATTATGCATGATTCAATTTGGTTGAGGATGAAAGAACCTCACCTAAGGTCCGATGAAGCTTCAAAGAGTCGAGCAAAAAGTGAATTGGGACTTGAGCATCCAGAACCTCGCCTAAGGTCCGATGAAGCTTCAAAGAGTTGAGCAAAAAGTGAATTGGGACTTGAGCATCCCTTAAGGCTGACCATGATCACGGGTGAATCATGGTGCCGCTTGGTTGGAGAAGTACAACTGTGACGCAGTGCACCCAAAATCTCAAAGAGGAACATTAGAAATAAGCCGCGTGGTAGGGTATGACTCCTTGAGGTATTCAAGAGGAATTTGGAATGGAAGGACACGAGAAGGCATTCAATTAATAAGATGAGTTGCAATTAGAACTGCATCCCCCCATAAGCAAGAAGAAAATGAAGTAGACAGCATGAGAGACCGTGCAACCTCAAGAAGGTGACGACTTTTCCTTTCAGCCACCTCGTTCTGTTGAGGTGTATAGGCACACGAGTTTTGGTGGACAATGCCTTTAGAAGATAGAAAATCACGAAGAGTATTATTAAGGAACTCACAACCATTATCACTACAAAGAATAGCAATTTTGGTGTTGAACTGAGTCTCAACAATAGTGTAAAATTGTTGAAATACCGATGAAACCTCAGATTTATCAGTGAGGAGAAAAACTCATGTAAGACGGGTATGATCATCAATAAAGGTCACAAACCACCGTTTTCCCGAGGAGGTGGTAATACTTGAGGGACCCCAAACATCACTATGAATAAGGGTGAAGGGCTGAGAAGGTTTGTAAGGTTGAGACGGAAAGGTGACTCTACTGTTTTGCATGAATGCACACATCACAAGATAGAGAAAAGATATCAATTTTATTGAATAAATGAGGAAATAAATATTTCATATATTTGAAATTTGGATGATCAAGGCGAAAATGCCACAACATACAATATTTTTCTGAAGTTGAAAAATAAGAAGATAACAACTAGTCCTATAACAGTTCCTAAAGAAAGCATCATCATCAAGAGTCCCCTATTGTGCCAGGCAGTACCAATCGTCTTCCCCGAACTCAAGTCCTGAAAGAAAACATTATCTAGTGAGAAAGCAACTTGACAGATCATATCTCTAGTTATCTTGCTAATAGATAGTAAATTGTAAGATATTTGGGTACATGCAGCACATTCTGTAAAGTTAAACCATCAAAACGAGAAATATGACCCTTGCCCGCAATAGGAGCAAAGGTCCCATCTACAATCTGAATCTTTTCATTACCAACACTGGGAAGATATGATAGAAAATTATCAGAAGATCCAGTCAAATGATCTGTAGCCCTTAAATTAAGTATTCATGGTTTCTTTCCATTTGTGTTGAGGAGACTTAAGGATTGAGAGGTACCTAACTGAGCAACAGCCCCAAGGGAAGAGACGCCAGGGTCACTTTGGCAATTCACCTGAGGTTGTGACTAGGGAGGCACTCACAGATTCGCTCATAAGAGCCCACCAGGATTGGACCTGTCATTTGGAGGACGTCTTCTGCCATTCGATGGTCTACCATGTAACTTCCAACACCGATCTTTCATATGCCAAGGTTTCTTGCAATGTTCACACACTGGGGTCTGTTTCCCATTTTGCTTATCACTATCAGAACCAGATAATTTCGTACTGAAAGCAGCAGAATCAATAGCAGATACAGTCGTGATGTTCATAGTACTGGCTCTATCTTCCTCTAGAAGAACTTCAAAACACACTTCCAAAAAAGAAGGTATAGGCCTCTGTCCAAGTATATGGCCTCGCACTGCATCGAACTTGGAGTTCAAACCAGCTAGGAAATCATAGACACGATCAACTTCCTAAATCTTGGAATACTGAACACCTCCACAAGGGCAATCCCAGATAATTTCACAACACAGGTCCATCTTCTGCCAGATTAAGGACAATTTGTTAAAGTATGAAGTGACATCCATTGTCCCATGTTTGCACTCGTGAGCCTGTTTACGCATAGTGTAAAGCGAGACGCATTCTGCCTCTTAGAATATAAGTTCTGAAATACATCCCAGATATCTCGAGCAATCGCAGCATACAACAACGGTTTCCCTATCTGAGGTTCCATACTATTAATCAGCAGTGATCGAAGCAGGGAGAAGACTCCTTTCCAAATGCGCTCCTGAGGATCCCCTGGCCTTGGTCTTGGTATCTCACCAGTTAGATACCCAAACTTGTGACACTCCTCAAGAGTCATTTTAATGAACTGAGTCCAGGAGAAATAATTTTGACCATTCAACTTTTCTCCTGCAATTAACCCTATGGAATTTCCCATAGATCCAGACAAATAGTTTGCAGTAGTTAAAGCAAGGAAAGAGGTTACCAGATTCTCTAGAAACATCAGTAGACCGGAAGGAATATCAGAATTCACTATACTAGAATTTAAGTTTGTGGAAGCACCTAGGGCTGCCCCAAGAGCAACGATTTGTTGTTGAAAACTTGCTTGAAGATTAGCCAACTGTTGTTGAACCATTATCGGAGATAAACCAATCGAACCTTGATGTTCATAACTAGGCAGCTCATGATGAGAAAGGCTCGACAACTGCAGATAGGTTTCTTGCGGCTGAAAGGGAAAGAAGCTAGGGATTCCCGATGTTGCCGCGGCAAGGGATTTACCTCTGTGGTAAGCGAACGACTCACCAATCTCGACTTCAAGGTGTAGGTTTCAACTACTGGCAGTGAAGTTAGAGGGATAGGCAGCGGCAGCTCTCGGTAACAAGGGAGGAACACCGGCAGCATTGTGAAAAAGAGCGGCGGCACTAGGGTTTCCATCAAAGGGTTGCAGCGGCACTAGAGTTGGACAGATATGCAAGGACTGAAGGGACCGATTAATTGCGGCTTGGATAGCAGTAACAATGACGGTATCGGCGGCGACAGAATTAGCTTCGGCGACGTCTCCGACGGCAGTAGCGTTGATGGTCAAAATCAACAGTAGCGAGGCTGGTGCAGAACTAAGATTATCTTGCAATGGTTGGTTTTTGCCGATGGTGGTTAGGGTTTCATTACCACGCTCTGATACCATGTTAAATGATAGAAAATAGAGAACACTAGGTTATGTGGAAAACCCTAGAACAAGGAGAAAAAACCACGATAGAGTCTTTTTTTTATTATTTTAACACACAATGAAATTTACAATAGAAGTCATATTTATAAGCTCTAGCAAGACCTAAAATAGAAAAGGAAATAAACCTAGGGTAAAGTAAAATACTAAAATATCCTGGGGCTATAAACTATCAACAAAGCCCCTTATTTCCAACAAATACTTAAAGTGAATAAGGCACGAACCAAAAATTGGACAATGAAAAAATGGAATGGAACAAAAATTTTGACATGTAGGTGGTCCGACATTTCTTGAGAATTTAACAGCAGAAATGTCAATTATAAAAACAAAGCTAGGAGTTTAAAATGTCGAAGGATTGAATTGAAGGCCAAAAAAATTGCTGTGCAGATGGCCATTTTAAACTTGAGTTTCTTGAATATGCCCAAGTATGTTCAATAACATGAAAGTATTACAATTCTTGGATAAAACAAGCACCGAAATAAAAATGATGTGTATAACACCATTAGAATGTATAAATAAGAAAGAAGACCAGGCATTCTTTAATACCAAGAGAAGCATCTCAAGGAAGAGGTCCAACGCCCAATTGAAAACTCTTTACCAAGAGATCATAGCTACCGGTTATTAAAAGGTCTTCACCAATGGAGGAAAAAGAAAAAAGAAAAAGAAAAAGGGTCACTCAATACAGGAATGATATTCACCATGATAATATATCACCGACTGCAGATGTAATTCTGCAAGCAATAATAAGAGAGGGTATGGTGAAATCAAGTCTAAATTCATCAAGTAGAAGTTGGTGAAGAATTACACTTGATTACCCAACCAGAAAAGAGACTAAAATCAATCAAAGTAGCGTTATGCTTTCGTTAAGATATAGATTTACCAATGTAAATATTGTATGGCTTCTGCTGCTTAACAAATTGAAATTTGTAGACCCAACATGTCTGTGTTCTGTTCGCAAGAATTAAAATTTTATCAGAAAGTGAAACTGTCATAATGTAATATCATCAAAATAACAAACAGATGCAATTACAATATACAACTTCCGAAAAAATTAACAGTCATGCTTGTGAGACAATAGATTAAAGAGGTTAAAGGATTAAACTTCATAAAATAAACATATATTAATAAGAAAATGCCTGAAAGTAAAATATAAAGACAACTTAATGTAATCATCAGCGAACTATACAAGGCAGATCTATTCGATAGTCATCCATAATAGCCAAGAAAACAGAAGAGCAGGGACGGTCGGTAACCTTACAAAATAACTTTCAAGAAACGTGATCAAGTAGTTTGTGGAAGTAAGAATTTAAATGCCTCCGGTAGATTTGTATAGTTATATTTGAATTAGTCATTTACATCTTTTAATTATTTTTAGATGTTCTTTCCTTTTATAACTAGTTCTCTTTGTTAGAATTTCTCTTCTATTATATTTACCCCATTATTAGGTCCTTTTTTGAAAAATATGAGAAAATTATTATTTTTCCAGAAATAACATGGTATGAAAATAGAAAAACTAAACCCTAACCATAATCCTAGCCATCAGACATCATCAGCAGTCTAAGTCATCGCTGCTTATCCTCACCATCATTCATCAATGCCGCCATCAATATCTGCCATAGAAATTGTCATGGAGGTGGCGAGATCTAAAGATATCATTGTCATTTCTCAACAAAAATATATTCTAGACTTGTTAAAGGAGACTGGAAATCTTGAGTGTAGACTTGCAGAAACACCTATGGATCCAAATCTAGGCCAAGACCAAAGTGAAGAGATTAGTACAGTTGACAAGGGCATGTATCAAAGGCGGGTGGGAAAGTTGATTTATTTATCATAAACTAAACTAGACATATCATATATATATATAGAACACACACACATATGTGGTTTTTCTTTTTAAATGAAACAGTCTCGTATGATTGATGGAGGACAAAAATTATCCGCCCATTTGGGTCAATGAAACCAATTTTGAGAGGATATTTCCATAACCTATTCAAATACAACAATCCAAAATCTATCTCCCGGCTATAAAAGCACCTTCTGTTTCCGAGTTTGTCAACGGGAGCACCCTTCTCAGGCGGTTAGCCAACACTTTTTCAGTAATTTTATACATACTTGGTCTAAATCCTTCACCTAGTCATGTTATCCTTTTTAGGAATGAGACAAACGTACGTTTCAGTCATCGATCTATCCAAAATACCCCTTTCAAAGAATTCCTGAAAGACCTTGAACAAATCCGCTTTGACCACATCCCAATTATCTTGATGAAAAGCTAAAGAAAAGCCACCAGGACCTGGGGATTTAGACCTATCGCTAGCAAAAACAGCCTGCTTGATTTCTTCCATAGAAAAGAGGATCGTCAACCCCTCCCTTTCCCTAGGAGAGATTGGATTCCAGCCGATCCCTCAAATAAACGGTTTAGGAGTAACCTCTGGCCCATAGATACTCGCAAAGAGAGAAACCACCTCCTCCTCAACATCGATGTCCTTCCTAATTGTCTCCCTAGAATCCTTAACTAAGGGACCGATCATATTCCTACTATGCTTGCCACTAACAATCCTATGGAAAAAAGCAGTGTTACAATCGCCATCTTTAGTCCAAGCAACTTTCATCTTTTGCCTCCAAGAGCAGGCCTCTTTTCTAATTACCTCGGCAAATTGACATTTGTAGGAATCTCTTTCCACCTTTAAGGCTTCCCCAAGAGGACCATCCATCTCCCCCTCGTCTATCTCTTTTATTCGAGCCACAAGCTCACTTTTCTTCACCCAAATGTCTTCAAATACTTCTCCGTTCCACACCTTTAGCTTCCCTTCTAAAGCTTTCAACTTACTTCCAAATATGAACCCTTCCCACTTCCCTTGAACAGGAGGATATGTGGGTTCTAAAGGACGGATGTTGAAGCCACATATTTTCAAACTGGAAAAAACTAGGCCCCCACCTCTGAAAACCCGAGGACGGGATGATAGGCCAATGATCAGAAGTAATCCTTGGGCCAACCACCTGACGAATCTCCCCAAATAACTCAATCCAATCCGGAGAGAGCAGAAACCAATCAATTTTGCTTCTAGCTCTGCTATTGGCTCACGTAAACCTCCGGTTCAGCAACGGAGGATCCATCAACCTCCCACCTCTGTAAACCGATTAAAATTTCGCATTGATCTATTGGCTCTCCCCACAGGAGCCCTTTCATCATCGGCCCAAGTTAAAGTCACCAACGATACATCAGTTCAAATTACAAAGACCAAACAGATCTCCCAAATCATTTGAGAAAGGTGGTCCTAATTGTTGAACGTTTAATGAGGAATTTCTTTTAGGAAGGACATAAAGGGGGCAAACTAAATCACATAGTCAAATGGGATTCTATCACTCGAACCCAAGCAGATGGTGATCTCGATATTGGAGGCCTGAAAACAAAGAATTTAGCCCTCCTAGCTAAGTGGGGGTGGAGATTTATCAATGACGAAAATTCTTTATGGAGCCCAGTAGTAAAAAGTATCCATGGCAGAAGCTTGTTTGGGTGGCACACTAGTGGAAAAGTCACTTGCAGCCTTCGTAGTCCTTGGATCAGCATATCAAGGACTTGGTTAAAAATTGAAACATTGACTGCCTTCAAAATTGGTAACGGAAGAAGAATTGCTTTCTGGCTTGACTCTTGGGTGGACAAAATACCTCTAAAAGACTCCTTTCCAAGACTATATAGAATCTCCTCGAATCCAAATGGTGCTGTCTACGAATTATGGGACTCCTCACTCGACTCTTGGTCCATTAATTTTAGAAGGCTATTAAAGGAGGAAGAGTGTGCTGATTTTCAAATCCTCATTGGCCTTGTTGCAGCAAAAACAATCACACCAAATCTGGATAAACGAAGTTGTGAACTTGAAGCTAATGGAAATTTCTCGGTAAAATCCCTTATAACACATCTTTCCACGGCTTCCCCCATTGGGAAACGTTTGGAAACTTCATTGTGGAAAACTAAAAGCCCCCAGAGGAATTAATATCATAATTTGGATAATGCTTAATGGGCTTCTCAATTGTGCTGCTGTAATGAAAATTAAACTTCCCTCTCACAGCCCATCTCCACAAGTTTGTCCTCTATACTTGGCAGATTCAGAAGACCTACAGCATTTGGTCTTCAATAGCGGTTATGCTGAAATTTTTAGCACCACCTGTTTGAATGTTTCAACCCCAGTTGCAGTTTTGGTAATGAGTTCAAGGACAATGTTTTGCAGCTGCTGATCAGTCCTAAATTTAAAGGAAAACCAAGATTGATTTGGTCCAATGCAGTGAAAGCCTTGCTAGCAGAACTATAGTTTGAAAGAAATCAACGTGTTTTTCATGATAAAGCTTCCCCTTGGATGATCCGTTTCAAGATAGCTTGGCTCAATGCTTCCTCGTGGTGTTCCCTTTCCAAAGCCTTTGAAGATATCTCCATCCAAGACATCGGTCTCAATTGGAAGGCCTTCATTTTCCTTCCATTGTAGTCTTGTTTATTTAGTTTTGTTTAATCTTTTTGTTGCTGGTTGTTCTCAGTTGTAGTTGTCTTGTATTAGTTTCAAGCTCTTGTAATGTTTTGTTCTTGGCTTTGTACTGGCTTTGTATTGGTTCCTAGTTGTTCTTGGAACCTCGGTCTTGGTTAGTTTTTTACTTTACTGGATATGATGAGAGTGTTAAGGAGGTGACAACCTAGTTGAGATGTCCAAGTACACTCACTGATCATTTGGCTTTAGATTTGTCTCTTCATTGTATTATTATTTACTCTGTTTTGTCTCATTTTATTATCTCAATGAAGAGGCTCGTTTCCTTTTTCAAAAAAAAAAAAATACTTATACTATATTTGTTCGTTATTGGGTCCTTTTTGAATAATAAGAGAATTATTATTCTCCAAAAATAACAGCCAATCAGCTGAAACATTAGGCGATTTGAACAGCCAGATGAAATGTTGACCCAAGGATTTCTAAGACCAGCCAATCAGCTGAAACATTGATCTTAGACATGTTAAATATTGTACAGGATTCAGAAAAAGTTTCCTGGCTCAGCTTTGTCTCTGAACTTTTGCGTTCTGCTGTGCACATGAAGTTCAGAGGATCAAAGCTAATCCTCTGTTCTCTTGCCCATCTAGTTCATCTTGTCGGCACATATTATTAGCAACTTTTGATGTACTGTTGTGCTTCCAAAATACAGTCAAACAGGTCATTCTTCAACTTCTTTGTGCGTAGAATTTCAAAGACAGAATGCTAAGAAGGCATGAGATAATGCTAATAACCAATTCTGTGGGAGCTATGAGAGGTGAGAAACAGAAGAAACTTTGAAATCAGTCCAGAAGAAACTTTTTTTTCTACAGATTTCTGGGGATTAACTAGATTCTCAGCTTCAAATTGGTGAACTCTTTCAAATAGTTCTTTTGTATTTAAAATGCCTCCTCTATTATATCCTCGTGAAGTTTTCAAACGTTTTGGTAGATTGGAGGATTGCTCATTTTCTTTTTTGGATAATAACTTTTCTTGATTATTGAATTTGGTTTCTTTGCACAACAATAATCATCCATAAACCATGTGATTATGACATGATGTAAGCCTCTCAATTTTATATATATTTAATTTTCATATTTTGCCTATACCTACTTTTCTAGCAACTCCTGACTGGGGATGGCAATGGAGGTGCGGTCCCAGGCTCAACTTTCAGTTTATAAATTAACTACCTAGTAAATAAAAATTGATCAAATATACAAAAGAGTGAAAGACTTTACATGTAAATGCATAAAGTGTTACGAGTAGAGAAAAGTTTTACCATTTATTGGTTCAACTAATTAGNTATATATATATATATATATATTGTAGTTTATGTACATTTGTATTATTTAAATAGATTATTATTTTGTTTACATTAGATATTAGTCAGTTATTTTTAATTATAGGTCATTATTTTCCTTTCCTAGTTAGTTTCCTTATTTGTAAATTGTTGTATTATATATGCCCATTATTGGGTCCTTTGAAAATAAGAATTTAATTTCTCCAAAAACCAAACTTTATCGACTAACATAGAAATAGTTAATAAATAAATAGAATTATGACTAGAGGTTTGAATTCAAGGCCAGAGTTGGGTCCCAGAAACGGAAAACAAATTATCCATCCTTATGCCTCAAGTTAAATTGGACTAAATTCTTCTCCACTCTCAAACTCATCCTCGTTTCAAATGAAGATTTCCCAACCCACTCACCAGTTACCTGTAAGGGATTTTATCATCCCTGCCCTTAAATTAACCATAATGAGCATCTGAAAATCTAATAAAGAAAAAATAATCTTGACTCACTTTCAAATAACAATCAGCATTTAAAATGAATGTTGCAAGAGAAATAAATCATCATAGAAATATTCAGATCCTTTTTCTTTTCCATAAAACCAAAGACTCTCTCGAGTATTCTTACCTTCCCCCGCTGCAATAAGTGAAAGTGCATGAGCTGGAGATAGTACAACTTCTTCCTTAATTCCTTCCACAAAGGTGCCCTAAAATCATCAATGTAAAAGTAAATGCACATAGTTTCAACACTCTTATAATGCTTGACAAAATCTCTTTATAGCTGGAATAAATATCATGGCTGCAAGCAAGTAGAATATGAATATACTGAAAACTGGCAAGAAATTAAGGTCCATAATTAGTCCTCCTTGACTCAGATAATGCAAAAGCTAAATGAATCCAGAAATGTAGTAGGTTAGCCATATGGTAAAACAAAAAACATTTGCATTTAGTTTTCTCTTTTTTTCCCCTAATAGAACCAAGGCCTTCATAGAGAAAACATGCAAGAGAACAAAGGTGCATACAAAAGCAATTATTCATACAAAAAAAGGCTCTAATTAAATACTGTGCCTAACCCAAAAAAAAATAAAAAACTTTCAACCCCTCTAAAACTCTTCTTATTTCTTTCAAGTTAAATGCCCCATAAAACTACCAAGAACCAACATGCCAAAGAAACCACACCTTGTCACAAAACAGTGGGTGCAGAGAAAAACCTCCTGCCAAATGGAACATTCCCTATTACAAGCAAAACAAACCCCAAATACTCCCAAGAAGCTATCCCAAATCAAACAAGCAAATTGACAGCTCCAAAGGATATGATTGAGACCCTTAGATGCATTTCTTCAAAGAATGCACTACTTGGAAAGAAAGAAATATCAGGATTTTGAAGAAAAGTCAAATTCTTATTGTGGGGATTTTTGTAACCTTGTACAAATTACTTCCTCTTCTTGGACTCTTAGGCACAAGGTTTTTTCTTGGCGTTTCTTGCCCATTATTCTTTGTTCTTCTTTGTTTCTTGTGAAGTCTTAGCTGGGTGGTAGTTTTAGTTCTTTAAGTTCGGTCAAGTTCTTGTATTTTGGTGGGGTATGTTTTAAACCACCAACCAGCTACCTTTACTGCCAGTTCATTCCTTGTTTTACCAATTTATTTCTACCATGTCTATAAATATTGCAGCATGTTGTACATTTGAGGTATTGAATAAAACTTTGACGTATTTCATTCACTTGTGTCCATCATTGAGATTTCCTGTCTAAGCTTGAGAACAAGTCAAACCTTTGGGCCAAGGGTATTTCAGAGAGTGCAAAGCATCCATAGTACTTCAGTTTTGTCGGGAGGAATAACTATGAGTCTAAGCAGAGGTAGGGGTGTGAGTTTGTACGAGAGTTGAGGGATTATATGAGCAAGTGGGCCTCAGTCTATGATATTCACTATAAGGACAGTAGAGAGAGAAGGGGGACTTAAAGTAACTAGGGGCTTCCAAGGAGAAAATCAAACCTCTTGAAAGTCTAAATGGTTTTGGTGTAATGCCTTCTCCTTGCATCTTAATATACTACAGAGAGCGGAAGTATGTCATAATTCCATTTAACTATTACTTTAACCTCCCCCTGAGCATCCTCTCTGATTCTCCTAGCAAGGAGAGACTCAAACCTCTTGAACTGGCATTTGTTGACATATAAGACATTGAATAAAGAATAAGAAAACAAGTACATTACCTGAGCATCCTCTCTGATTCTTAGATTTTGTCCAGCAGGATTCAACAAATCATTAACGACCTGGAATGAAAGAAACATTTTAGTGCCATTAAAACTACTCAAGTAGAAACCTGATTTTGCACTATTTTACTTTGGTTGTTGCGTTGGAAATCTAAAAGCTCATAAAAGTTTGCAAATGAAGTGACAATAAAATCAAGCATCAGAAACTAAAAGCCTAAATGGAAAGGATCGTACCTCGTTGTATATTTCTAGGTATGACACCCGAAGAAGAAACTCCCGATTTGGAGTCTGGATGTAGAAAGACATTAAAAAAAGTATTACTTTCAAGATGATGTATTTAAACCATAGATAGTTTCCTCGCATTTACCTCTTGGATGATGCTAAATGCATCCTTCACAGCCAGTGGTATTATTCCTGGCGACCTCTGATCACCCTACAAATGGGGTATGACCTATGTAAGTTCATTGACAATGTCACTAATCCAACTATGTACCTATACAAAACACATTTTTCATAGTCTAATAAGAAGCACACTAGGTCAAGTTTATAACAGCCTGCCCGCCTCCTTTGAATATAAATTCATAAAATTGTGCCCTCTTACATGACAAGTCAAATGCCATGCCCCTGAAATGTCTTTAGACCATAAACAAGCCATCAAAAGTTCATCCAAGAATATGTAATATCTTAACTCCAAGTCAAAGGCATCCTTTTCCTATTTAAATCTAAGAACTTATGAGTATGAAATATTTAAATGTAAGAAATAATAATGTTTTGTTTTATAAGAAACCAAGTTTCATTGAGAGAAATGAAAGAATATCCAAGAGAGTACAAAAAGAGCAAGCCCACCAACAAAAAAGACCCCTAAACTAGTTTTATAAAAACCAGATCTCAATCCAAAAGAACGATGCCAAGCTAATAATTGCCAAAATATAATCATAATAAAAATAAATAAATATATAAAAACAATTAACGAACACCCACAACGAAGAGTCAAGTCTAGTCACCTTCCAAGGCTCTTCACCGAATCCCTCCACCCCTTTAAAGATTCTGCTATTATTTATCTCAAGCCAAATGCCCCACACCCCAATAATAATGTATTAATGTATTAAAATGTGAATAACTACCAATTTGATTTATGTTTAAAAATAATCTAGGAAGGTCTGATTTTATATTAACCTTGAATAAAATACGACAATTACATCAATAAGTCCAATTATTTAAAAAATAAATAAATGAAAAGAGTCTAGTGCTCAAGATAAAAGGAAACCAAAAGAAAAACTTTCCAAAATTACCAAAACAAGTACATACAGAAGAAAATGAGAAAAGGACTACGCAGAAGGGCAAAAAAAGTCGATCCAGATCTATCATGAAGAGACTTGAACCCATACTAAACCAAAGCGACCAATCCAATGAAGAGGCTTATCCTATAAAGACCGTTGAACTTTTTCAAACCAAAGCTTTAACAGAAAACTTGAATGCCAACTAAGCTTGAGAATAGGCACACAAAGAGAGGTTGCAATGCTATACAAACAACCAAACAAAAAGGGCATGATACCGAAGGAATAAGAACCCAACATATGCAGCAACAACCTTTGACCATCTCTAGAAAAGAGTTAAAAGCCTAGAGCCTGGAGAGTGTAGCTTCAATTTCAACCCAAAGGACTACCACCGAAACAAAGTGCAAAAGAACATTCCATAAGATTGAGGACAGATTTAACCCACTTTACACAATTAAAGACCACAAGCTTCTACAATTGAAGAAAATGTGGATGGTATCTAAGAGGGAGACAAAGGAGAAGCACTCAACCTTGTATCTTGAACACGCTGCTTTTTCTCATTCCTATGGAACAATAAATCAAAAGCTTCCCCTATATGTTCTCCTAAAAACGGTTCCTCGGGAACTAGGTCCAAATGATGAAAATCAGATTCTTCATTACTCACATTAACAACCAAGTCCTCATCAGAATCATAGGAACAAGGGAGATCCTTGAAAGGAGAGTGACAAGCAACACCTCTAGTAAACCGAATCTTCAAACCAAGGATCAAAAAAGTCAACTGACTGAAAACCTTTGAAGAACAATGACTCCTTGTTGAACTGTGTAGACAATTTTTCTCAGACAACGAAGGAACTTGAGATCATACACACTTCTCCTCTTACAAGTCAAAATTAACTACTTGATTCTCTCTTTCGAGCCCCAGGTAAAGTGTGCAAGCATTTGGAAAGATTGATGTGTGATTTCCTTTGGGAAGGGATTGATGAAGGTAAAGGAAAAGGCTCGCACCTTATTAGATGGGAGGTTATCGAAAAACCGGTTTCTTTGGGGGATTAGAAATTGGGAATCTCAAGGGTCGAAACAAAGCCCTTTTAGCCAAATGGCTATGGCACTTTCCGCTGAGCTCAATTATCTTTGGCGTAGGATTATTGCTAGTAAGCATGGTCCTCATACTTATGAGTGGTTGGATAAAGGGTTTAAAGGCACCTACCGGAATCTTTGGATAGATATCTCAAAAGAGTTCCCTGTCTTTACTCGTTAGGTTCGGTGTGTGGTGGGGGAAGGGAAAGAGACGTATTTTTGGAAAGATCACTAAGTGGGGGACAGACCTCTCTATGGGTTATTTCCCCCTGTTATATCATCAGTCTTCTTTTAAAAACCATTTTGTGACAAATTTTCTTATTTGGAATGGGAGCTCTTGTACGTTTTCCTTCGGGTTACATCGGACTCTTTCTGATAGAGAAACGATGGACATGGTGGCTCTCCTTTCTCTTCTTGAGAGCCATCCCTTTTGTCGTGGGAGGAGAGATGTGAGAGTTTGGAGCCCTGATCCTTTGGAAGGGTTCTCGTGTAAGTCCTTTTTCCAGTGTTTGGTTAACCCTTCTCCTCTTGGTCAGTCTGTCTTTTTGTCGTTGTAGAGGATTAAAGTTCCTAGAAATGTGAGGCTATTTACTTGGCAAGTTCTTCAGGGTCGTCTTAATACGTTGGATAAGCTTGTGAGGAAGATGTCACCGATGGTTGGCCTTTTTGCTATATTCTTTGTTGGAAGGCAGAGGAAGACTTGGACCATATTCTTTGGCATTATGATTTTGCGAGCTATGTTTGGGATTCTTTTTTTCCAGGCATTCGGCATGTTGAGTGCCCGACACAGAGATGTTAGAGATATGATCGAGGAGTTCCTCCTCAATCCGTCGTATAGGGAGAGAGGCCAGTTTCTTTGGTATGTTTGTGTTTGTGCTATTATTTGGGTACTGTGGGGTAGGGTGTTCAGAGGGTTTGAAAGGGATGCTAGAGAAATTTGATCTCTTGTTCGGTTTCATGTTTCTCATTGGGCTTCTATTTCAAAGGCTTTTGTAACAATCCTTTAGACTCAATTTTGTATAGTTGGGGTCCCTTCTTGTAGGGGGAGCCCTCTTTTTGTGGGCTTGGTTTTTGGATGCCCGTATATTCTTTCATTATTTTCTCAACGAAAGTTGTTGTTTTCATATTAAAAAGAAAAGAAAAAAAAAAAACTACATGAAACTTGGAAGAAGAATGATCGACTCTCTGGGTATAATGCAAGGGAAAAGCCAGAATAAACCTCCCAAAAGCCGGAAATTTTTATTAAAGTCTTTAAATTATCATTTACTTCCTTTTTAAAGGCTTCCTCATAGGCATTCACTTCCTCAATAATTCAAAATATTAAAAATGGATCAGCCATATGTAGAATTAGGAGTAATCAAATGATCCAACTATGAAAGGCTACACAACTTTGTACCGAATAATCAAGCTAAAAATGACTAATCTTCCATAATGTCATACTTTGAATTCTAATCCTCTATTTGAATGGTAATATTCTAAAAAAAATTTCCCTTTTGCCTCCTTTAGTATCTCTCTTGAAAACTCTTTAATTACTTTATTTTTATGTAAATATTTTATTTGGTTACCTTAGTGTCAATACCTAATTCCTCACCGAGGTTTCTTTGTTTTCCTTTAAAGGTTTTTTTTTATCATTAAAACTTCCTTCTTTTAGAAGTAAACATCTTATATATTGTAAAACTCTTAGGTTTGAGAAAAAATCATAATACTTTATTCATTCACCAAAGATATGAATATATACAAGTGTACAAAGCATAGAAAAGGAAAATATCACAAAATATTTACAAGAATGGAAAACCCTAACTATAGAATTATAACACTCCCCCTCAAGTTGGAGCATATATGTTAATCATGCCCAACTTGTTATATAGATAATCTATACGTCTTCCATCCAATGTTTTCGTGAAGATATCTCCTAATTGTTCTCCAATCTTCACATATCCTGTAGATACCAACTCTTGTTGAATTTTCTCACATATAAAATGGCAATCAACTTCAATATGTTTAGTTCTTTCATGAAATACTGGATTAGACGCAATATAAAGTGTTGCTTGATTATCACACCACAACTTTGTCGGTGTGGTGATATCAAATCCAAACTCAACAAGTTCATATATCCAAATTAATTCACACACAAATTGTGTCATTACTCTATATTTTGATTCCGCACTTGAACGTGACACCACATTTTACTTCTTACTCTTCCAAGAAATCAAATTACCACCAATAAAAATACAATACCCTGAAGTTGATCTTCTGTCTTCTTTAGATCCTGCTCAGTCAACGTCTGAGAAACATTCAATATTAGTATGACCATAATCCTTATATAATAAACCACGCCCGGAGCAGCCTTCAGATAACAAAGAATTTGTTCCAATGCAGCCCAATGATCAACTGTAGGGCATGACATGTACTGACTCACAATACTTACTGAATAGGCTATGTCGGGTCGAGTCACTGTAAGGTAATTAAGTCTTCCCACTAACCTCCTATATCTTTCAGGATCTTTTAGCAATTCTCTATCTTTTGTGAGCTATAAGTTGGGCATCATTGGGGTACTACATGGCTTAGACCCTAGCTTTCCTGTTTCAGTCAACAAATCAAATACATATTTTCTCTGCGATAATAGAATTCCTTTCTTACTTCTTATTATCTCAATTCCTAAGAAGTATTTCAACATGCCCAAATCTTTTGTATGGAATTGACTATGAAGAAAGGTCTTTAGAGAATGGATATCTAAAGCATCATCACCAGTAATCACAATATCATCCATATATACGACTAACAAGATGACACTACCCTCAAATCTCTTAAAAAAGACCGAATGATCTAACGTGCTCTTCCGCATTCCAAAGCTTTCAATCACCTGACTAAATTTTCCAAACCAAGCTCCTGGGCTCTGCTTTAATCCATACAAGGATTTACGAAGACGACACACCATTGCATTCTCCCCCTGAGCAACAAACCCTGGTGGTTGCTCCATATACACCTCTTCTTGAAGATCACCATGAAGAAATGCATTTTTAATATCAAGCTGATGTAAAGGCCAATGATTGATTGAAGCTAATGAAATAAACAACCTTACAAATGCCATTTTTGCTACAGGAGGAAAAGTATTAGCATAGTCAACGCCATAAGTTTGTGCGTAGCCTTTCGCTGCAAGGCGCACTTTCAACCGAGCAACAGAATCATCAGGATTGATTTTAACTGCAAACACCCATTTGCAACCGATAGTCTTCTTTCCTGTAGGGAGAGAAACTAAATCCCAAGTACAATTATCATCTAAGGCAGTCATCTCCTCCACCATTGCGGCACACCAATTAGGATGAGACAAAGCCTTATGAACAGTTTTAGGGATGGATACAGACTCTAAGGATGTAATGAATGAACATATGGAAGGCGACAAATGGCTATATGAAACAAAAGAGGAAATAGGAAGAGCACATGTACGCTTACCTTTACGAAGAGCAATAGGAAGATCATCACTCGTTTCTGGATCCAATGACGAAGAAGACTCTGGTACAGGGCATGGAACTAAAGGAGGTTGTCGTCGAGTATAGACCTTAACGATGGGTGGAAGAGTAGAGGTAGCCACAGGTAGAGATGAATCAGGAAGAGGATCGGAAGGAGAAATAACTGTATGGACAAGGAAATCATCCTCTAATTCCTTATGCTCCCCTTGACTCTTATTCGAAGAGAAAGATGGTGATGAAAAAAATGGGGTATGTTAAAAAAAAGTGATATCAGGAGAGACGAAATATTTATTTAGACTAGGACAATAACACCGATACCCCTTTTGGACATGGGAATAACCAAGGAAAATACATTTTAAGGACTTTGGATCCAGCTTGGTATGCTGAGGCCGAACATCCCGAACAAAGCAGGTACAACCAAATATTTTAGGTGGAATGGGAAACAAATGTTGCTTGGGGCATAAAGTACGAAAAGGTATCTCACCCTTAAGAATGGAAGAGGGCATGCGATTTATTAAGAAACAAGCTGTGGAAACAACATCAGCCCAAAAGGATTTTGGAACATGCATCTGAAACATCAAAGCTCTGGTTGTCTCAAGGAGATGACAATTCTTTCGTTCTACAACCCCATTTTGAGATGGAGTATCGATACAAGAAGATTGATGAAGAATGCCATGGGCATCTAAATAAGACTTGAGTGTATGAGAGAAATATTCCTTAGCATTATCACTCCGTAGGATTTTAAGAGCACCACTAAACTGAGTTTGAATTTCAGCATGGAAGTTATGAAAATGAGAAAGTAACTCAGAACGACTTTTCATTAAATATAACCACGTAACACGAGAATAGTCATCGACAAATGTAACAAAATACCTAAACCCTCCTTTGGACTCAATAGGACATGGACCCCAAACATCAAAATGGACTAATTCAAAAGGAGCACTAGCTCATTTATATTTGAGGATACAAACTCAAACGATGAAATTTAGCAAACTGTTGAAGTTGTGGACGAAGACTCTTCAACACAGAGATAGACGGATGACCCAAACGACAATGCTCTTCAAACGACACGCTTGAGCATGTGATGGCCGTAGGTGTTTGTGGTTCAAAGATGTAAAGACCTCCAAATTCACGCCCTTTACCAATGGTCTGTTTCGTCGTAAGATCCTGAAATAAGCAATAACAAGGAAAAAAGGAGACACAACAATGAAGATCATGAGTAAGTTTACTGACCGAAATCAAATTAAACGAGAAATGTGGTAAATTTAAAACTGATGACAAAGAAATTGATTCAGTAAGATGGACGGTTCCTGATCCTAAAACAGGAGTGGAGGTTCCATCAGTTATAGTGACATTAGGTGAAGAGGTAGATGTACAAAGGTTAGAGAATAAACTAGGGTTACCTGTCATATGGTCTGTAGCACCAGAGTTAATGACCCATTTTGACGTGGAGGAAAGAAGGCATTTAGAAATATTACCTGTCTCTGCGATGGCCGTAATGGGAGTAAAAGATGATGCCCTCAATAACTCTTGATACTGCTAAAATTTAGCAAACTCCTCTGCGGAAATCGTAATTGACTTGTCAAGATTATCAGGAGTCGAGGCGACATGTGCAAAGGGTGATGGCATCCTCTGACCCTTATTCAGCAATCTTCTACATTCACGCTTCGTATGACGATAATAGCAAACAAAACTTCCTGGATTTGATCTTTGGTTATTGGGATGACCTTTAGAGCTATTTAATTCAACCCCCTTATTACCTCTATAATCATTTGTGCGCCCAATCAAAGTACTACTAGAATCAAATGACGTAACTGCTTGTGTCTTTTCAGTACGAAGTATTCGAGTGTAAGCTTCTTCCAACGATAAGATATTTAAGCTTGACAACATTTGATCTTTGGCCATTTCATATTTAGGTGCAAGACCTACTAAAAAGCTCATGATAAACAACTTTTCACATCGAGCCATTAGAACTTTTGGATCTGTGCTGATTGGCATCAAGGCATTGAATTCCGCGCATGTATTTTTAACCTCCATAAAGTAGCTTGTAAGAGATTTTTCTCCTTGATCGGGTTGATATAGAGTCTTACAAACATCAAACACTCTATTAATATTCTCTTTCCCTGAATAAAGGAAATCCAAATATTCCAATAGTTTCTTGACTGATTCGCAGTGATTTACTAGTTCAACAATTTCACGGTCAATAGAATTCTTGATTTGTAGAAGCATTCTTGAATCGTCCCGCCACCAAATCTTCTTATTAGCATCAATCGGTGACTCTTCTGTGATGTGATCATCCATCTCCATGCTCCTAATAAAGTGGCGAACATTTGATCTCCATGAAGAGTAGTTGGATCCATTCAACTTGTGTTCAATTACTTTTGACACCATAGGAACAATCTCAGACATGACTGTTGGTTTCTTATCAGCCATTACCTCAAAAAATAGACATCGGACAGCAAAGAATCAAACCCTAATTTACCGAAGAGAAATCTTTACAAGCAGTGAGTATATCTATATATCCCAAACAAACACACCACCAAGAAGAGTCAACAAAACTGAGGAAACCCACAGAAGACGAACCAAAACAATGGCACACGCGCCTACATGCGTCGGCGCGTGGACGGACGGCATAGAGGAACGATCGGCGCGTGAGCCTCACGCGCTAGTCAGATGG